>NW_012267368.1:3455502-3523818 GCF_000151885.1 Dipodomys ordii
GGGAAGGGATGGGAAGGGGAAACAAAGGAGGAGGCTACAATGCTTGATAAGAAATGTACTCATTATCTTGCCCATGTAATTGTAACCCCTCTGTAATAAAAGAATAAAAAAAACAAAAACAAAAACTGTGGACTACAACAATGTATGCATGGAAAAAAATCAGCACAGAGACATTGGGCAGAGCACAATACACAGGGTGCTAATGTATAGAAAAATAATATCAGGGCATAAAAGTAGACATTTTCTTCGATGAATAAATCAATTAAGGGACTATGTTTTGCTAGAGCTTTCCTAGATAAAGAATTCAAACAGAAATAAGACTTCTTTTTTGTCCTAAAACAATTGTGAGATAGAATTGTCTTGTATATGATTCTTTCTTTTTACCATCTTTAAGTAGTTGTACGCAGGGGTTTTCATGACCTGTCAGTGTATGAGTGCAGTGCATGGTGATTCATGTCACTCCTTCCGACCTTCTCCCCATCTCCCCCACCCCACCCCATCCCACCCCACCCCGCAAGTGACCTGGTCCTGTGTTCACATGTGTGCATCCACTGTGACAGCTGTGAGCTCCCCTCTTCTCCCTTTTCATTCGTCTGGCCCCTCCTTTTGTCTCTGTTCCTCCTCCGACTCAACTTGTTTCAGTTTTCTGGCATTATTTTGTTGAAATTTCATTTTCAAATAAAATTCTACCCTGAAATATGCTTTGCGTGATTCAGTTTTATTGGGTGCACATCTAATACAGCCCTGCGGACATCCTCATTTGTGTGTATAGTTTAAATCTCTGCTTCATACAGGAGAGAAAGCTTGTGTCCCTTGTCTCCCAGAACCTGACTTACTTCACTCAACAAAATCTCTCCAGATTCACTATTTCCATGCAAATAACATAATACTATTCTTCCTGATAAATGAGTACCATTATTTTGCATACATACATATATCGTGTGTGTGTGTGTGTGTGTGTGACAGATTCTTGATCCATTTCTTTGTTAAAGGGCATCTGAGCTAAAGAGCATCTGAGCTTCTATAACTCCTTGGGTAGGTAAGGAACACAGCCATGAACATGGACGTGCAAATGTGCCCAAGGTGATATGTGGGGATCCCCATGAAGTTTAGGTTTAGTTTTCTTTACTTGGAGCAGTCTCCAAACTGCCTTCCATATGCTACTTTTCCTGTAGCATTTTTATTAGAACGTTCTTCTCAAAAATAAGGAAAATTGCACCGAACCAACATTTACCACCACATGAGTATTAAAAAAATTGTCCTTAATGATAAGTTGCCATGCATATCATTTCTTCATAATTACCACCCTCTAATATTTAATGATGAGACTAGGTGTTTCTCTTTGCCAGAGGGAATTTAACTTAGCTCTCTCTTCATAAATAATTTCATGCACATAATCCATTATGTAGCTGAACAATAATTCCCAGTCACATGTTTTAGTCTCGTGATATTTTATTTTGAAGACTACACATGAATCAAATGCATTGCCATTCCTTGCTGCTGTGTGTGGTCCTTATACCAGAGTCAGGAGTCCCCACGAGGTGGAGGGCACTGGGGCAGACATTGGGGTTAGGAACAATGGAGGATTCACAATCAGCAGCAGGAGGGATGGAGTGCGCAGGATAAATGCAATTGATTTCTCAAGGTGAAAACAGCCACCAGAGTGAGCAGAACTGTAGTATGGCCCCAAGGACCCTGGCTCTGTGTCTGTACGCTCTGCATAGTCCATTCCATATACATTTGAGGAAAACCAGTGAAGGGGTAGAATGTCACCCCCTGATTATATAAAAGTATATTGCAGACATGATCAGAGATGCAAGTCCTTAGGTAAAGCAGACACTGAAAAGACATCTAGATGGTCTTACCAAATCAAGGGAGACATTAAAGAATACCCAGAGGACTCTCTCACTGGCCTTAAGGAGGCAAGGAAAAAGTCAGAGAGTTGAAATGCCCTACGACAGGAAATTGCCGAGTGGCTACTTGGAGCTCTAATGCACACAGACCACCAACGAAGCAGGAAAGCAGACCAAAACCACAGGGGACTAAATTCCAGCAACATCCAAGTCTGGAAGGAATTTACCTTCGCCTCGAGGTCTAGCCAACATCTTGATTTCTCCATAAGACCTCAAGAAGGCAACTCAGCTAAGCCACACAGCATGTCTGAAATTGCGGTGTGCAAAGTACTTTTTGTTTTATGTCCATATGCTTATGGTAATTTGTTACCCAGTGGGAAAAGTAACCAATACAGTCAAACACAGGGCTGACTAAGTTGTCTTTCATCAGGGGTGCTGAAGAGCTCCCTGAAGGGGAGACATTCTAAGATGAGTCCTAGGAAATGATACTGACTAGTAAGAATGAAGGTTGCCAGTGGAACACCAGTGGGTAGGCCTGTAATCCTAGCTGCTCAGGAGGCTGAGATCTGAGGATCGCAGTTCAAAGCCAGTACAACCAGGAAAGAAACCAGAAGCGAGGGTGTGGCTCAAGTGGTAGAGTGCCAGCTTTGAGTGAAGAAGCTAAGCCAGAGTATGACACCTTGAGTTCAAATCCCAGTACCAGTATTTTCTCCCATGCACACGTGCACGCATGCACTCACTCACAAACACACACACAAACAAACAAAGGTAACAACAAGATATGCAGGACTGAGAAGGGCAGGGCAGAGTTTTCTATAGAGATAAAGTGGGAATAAATCAATGTGAACAGGGAGGAAATACAGTGCATTGCTCTCATCCACTGAGTGTGATATGTGGCTGTTGGTAATGGAGTTTACATTATATACAAGTAAGGGCATTGGGTCAGACTGATTCACTCCCCTTCAAGTTCCCCAGTGTCTTAGTTGCCAAAAATTTTAGCTTGTAATACCAGAAAACTATGGTTGGTATTTTATAGGCAGACAAAAGTCTAGTCTAGATTAGTGTCGATGCAGGAACATTATCCTGATTGTTGTTGGGTGGGGGCCCCTGTTGTCAATCTTAAGATTCAACAAGTCCCTTGTGAAAATGGGAATGAGAAGTCAAAGAGAAGAAAGAAAGAGGAAAATGGAAGTGACTGTGTGGATTAACACAGGGCCAGCGGACAAGCCAAAACTACAGGGCACCTCTAGGACCTGGAAAAAAGGCAGGGAAATACAAAGCTGCTGGACACAGGTGGCTCCTGGCTGTGATTCTAGCTCTTCGGGAGGTTGAGACGTGAAGATTGAGGTTCAAAGCCTGCCTGTGCAGAAAAGTCTGTTTGACTCTTTATTTCCTATTGACCAGCAAAAATCTGGAAGTGGAGCTGTGGCTCAAGGGGTAGAACACTAGCCTTGGCTACAAGAGCTCCAGGGGACAGTGCCACCCAGGCCCTGAATTCATGCAATAGCTCAACAAAGCTATCATAGCCTCTGTCTTCCAGGGCTATAAGATACTAAACAACCAATAATAATCTGTACAGTATCTGGTCCACGACTGTCACAATCATAGGTTAAATTCGGACACAGTGATTACTGGCTAGTAGCTGCTAGTAAGCGTCCTAGAATAAAAGAGGTTAAACCTGATGTGCTTATGTTAGTTCTTGTACTAGCTGGTGGTGAAGACGAAGCTGCATTGATGAAGTTCACTAATCAGAAATAACAGGACTTCACAGGCTTGGTGATCCACATATACATAAGAGCCATTTAAAACTTCCCTAAAAACAGAGTAGAGAAGTATAGTTGGTCTCCTCACACAGAGTCATGCTGTATTTACAAATTGTATTTAAAACATATATACTATGTCTACTTTTTCCCCCTGAGGTCTTATTTTTCTGAAAACTATATCCTCTTAAAATTGAGAAAGTAAGGTAATACACATTTTATTTGCATATATATTTGGTAGGAAACATTAAAAGCCTGTTTTCATTAGTTTTCTTTTACAACGCCATCAATTCCGAAAGTCGCAAATGCTAAGTTCCCCCCTGAAATTGTATTGATAATCACAACGCTCACTTAATGAACTATTTTTCCTCTAATTGAAATTTGCATTGATCATTTTGGAATTTTACTTTTGAGGGCTATGAATCACTTTTAGTATCATGTACTTTATGACAATGTTAAAATTCCTAAATGAAAATCTTGCATAAAAAATCTTAAGTGGATGGATGTGGACATTTCCAAAATTGAAAATGTTAAAGTAAGTTCACATTATTCGAATAGTTTAACTATTTTGTTTTCTTTTTTAAATTTATTTTAATTTATTTTTTGTTTTTTATTGTGAAAATACTGTACAGAGGGGTTACAATTACATGGGCAAGATAATAAGTACATTTCTTATCAAGCATTGTAGCCTCCTCCTTTGTTTCCCCTTCCCATCCCATCCTTATCCCCCACCCAACCCCCTTCCCCCCACCAAAGTTTTCGAAATAAGGACTTGTACAGCTCATTGTTGCAATGGGTCCACCTGTATCCCTATTTAAATGATTTGTTTTTCCCTTCCCTTCCACAAATTATAACAACATCAAATACAGTGAAAGCAGGGGTTATACCATGGGGGAGGGACATACAAAGCAACAAAGAAATAATCTTATAAAATGTGTTAGAAACAATCACGTGATAGGAAAAAATATTTGAATACATATCTTAGGGTTCATTTCCCTAACATCAACTTAACTGACCTTTTCGGCTTGTCTCAGACATATACTAGTTTTTGCAAATAAGGGAAATCATGGGACCTAAGTTTCTTGGGGCCTGGCTTACTTCACTTAATATAATTTTTTCCAAGTCTTTCCATTTCCTAACAAATGGGGCAATGTCATTCTTTCTGATGGAGGCATAGAATTCCATTGTGTATATATACCACATTTTCTTGATCCATTCATCTATTTTGAGGGGCATTATTATGATTTAGATCAACATAGAGAGTGACATGCTGTTTAATTTGTGTGTATGTGTGTGTGTGTGTGTGAATGTGTATGTGTAGTGTATGTGTGTATGTGCGGTGTATGTGTGTATGTGCACGTGCATGCCAGTAGTGGGGCTGAAACTCAGGCCTCATACTTTCACTTGACTTTTTTTCACTCAGGTCTGGTCTTCACCACTTGAGCCATACCTCCATTTCCAGCTTTTTGATGCATTATCAGAGAGAAGAGTATCAAGTGCTTTTCCACCTATGCCGGCTCAGACCAGACTTCTTGCATCCTGACCTCTGGAGTAGATAGGATTACAGGTGTGTACCACTAGTGCCCAAGTGAACAGAAAAACTTGAAGATGAGGTTGCTGTTCAGAATTTGTCCTTAGCACATGTGAGGTCTGGATACAAGCCCCACACATTCTAATATCACTCCGCACAACATCGTGGCAGAATTCAGATGCAAACAAAGACAGGAGTGTTTAAGGTGTGTGAACAATGCCATGTGTCTGTCCAGAAAGAGGTGCAGAGGAGGCACAGGCTACCAAAATAGAAATGCAGCAGCATCCGTGAAGATGAATGAACGGGAGGTCAGATGACAGAACCTTTTTTTATTAAACAAGGAAAGGAGGAAACTCAATTTTCATCTGCCTCAGTCTCTCAGCTGAATGCTATTTCTGGGCAGAAGATGGAATTTAACCAAAGACTCTGACTACATTCGTAGAAGCTGGAGGAAGCTTAAAATATTAAACAATTTTGTTCAGACCATGATGCTCTACAAACTATGTTCAAGCTTAGATACCAAATTGAAGATAGAAAAAAATAACATCAGAAGAGCAAGACATCAGCGGCTCACCCTTGAATCCTAGCTACTCACGAGGAACCAGTGTTTGAAGGCATGGGAGCTGCATCTCTCAGACTCCATCTTAAAAATAACCAGCAAACTACTAAACTGGAGGCACGGCTCAGGTGGTAGAGCAGCAACTATAACCAAACATGCCTAGAGAGAGTAGCAGGCCATGTGTTTAAGTTCTGGTACTGGTACAAGAACCATAAATAAGCAAGCAAACAAACAAAAATAAAAAAAAACAGGGAAAGATAAGAATCAGAGGTTCATTTCCCTAACATATACTAGTTATTGCAAATAAGGGAAACCATGGGACCTAACCCTAAGATATGTACTCAAATGTTTTTTTTTTCTTTCAGGTGATTGTTTCTAACACATTTATAAGATTATTTCTTTGCTGCTTTGTATGTCCCTCCTCCATGGTATAACCCCTGCTTTCACTGCATTTGAGGTTGGTATAATTTGTGGAGGGGAAGGGAAAAAACAAATCATTTAAATAGGGATACAGGTGGATCCATTGAAACAGTTGTACAAATCGTTATGTGGAAAAACAAACTTTACAACTTTGGTGGGAAGGGGAGGTTAGGTGGGGGTGGGGGGGAGGATGAGCAGGGATAAGAAGGGGAAACAAAGGAGGAGGCTACAATGATTGATAAGAAATGTACTCATTATCTTCCCATGTAATTGTAACCCCTCTGTATAGTATTTTCACAATAATAAAAAAAAAGAATCAAAGGAAAGATGGTATGTTCCTTTGTTCCGGAAACATGCAAAATATTGTTTTATTGAGACCATTTTACCACTCTACCATTTTCTATTAACCATGCATTGATAAATATATGCTAATGACCATAGGATTAATAATAGTCAGAAATAATGTCCTTACTTTAACAGACCCCTGTTGTTGACTGAAATAAAGTATAAATTAAAGTTGCTTATCTGAACATTTACATTTTTAGTTCTGTACATCTGGTCTTTCTATAAATGTCAAGATCTTAATATGCACAAGTTTGCAAGAAAAGTACTGTTTTGAATATTTCATAGATTATTCAATATGCTAACAGAGTATTTTGTGTCAATCATAAAGCTGAAAGTCAATACACATTGACCCATAAAATGTATATTTGAGAAACCATATTAGCTACAGCAAATGTTCAGAGTCTAAAGTGCCATTGAATACATTAAAATTTTAAAGACTCAAATGTCAGAACTGGAACTTAATGCATGAAAAAGGTACTATCACGCCTATGAAAATAAAAGGAAACAAATTTGTTTCAAACAAGTGTCTTCTGGCAAATAAGTAGCTCATTTCCATATTAAAATATGCAAAAATGTTTGACTCCTTTTCTACAAGTTACCTTTGCAAGTTAGGGAGTATAAATCATTTAAATAGGGGAAGTATTTGGCACTTTAGGTATACAATGTTGCTATTTGTTCCTGTATCCATATCTAATTGTGCACCTGTGATTATTTTTCTGTGACTGTCCTGGTAAACTTCCATCCCATTCTGGAGAATTTACTTAACCCTTCCAGAAATCTTTCTGTAGATACTCCAATGTGACTTCAGTGTATCTACCCATAGCTTATAAACAAAACAAGTGTGCACCCAACAAATGCTATTTAATTCCCAGTAGGCTGGGAATCCACCGAAGGAGAGAGGAGGAATAACAAGAGTCTTGAGTATATTAGGTGAGAAGTGTTCTCCCTGGCAGATGCTTGGATGCAGATACAAGGTGACTTCCAGCTGACTGTTGTGCTCAGAGCAATGGAGACGGTGAGGAGGAGGATGAGAGGCTTCTCAGCAAGGTTCCCTAGTGTCTCAGGTTCCCTTAGGGATGAAAGGCCTCATTCAGAGACCCCAGACCATCACCTTTCCACCTCATCTTGTATTGTGTCTTTCTCAGCAATGATGGGTTCCTGTCATCTGCAGTCAGGACTTGTCTGTTTGACCCCACTGCATACTTCATACATGAAGTTATTTCAGAAGCGCTTACCCTTACCTAGGTGATGAAAAGGTTTGTCTGTATGTGTTGTTATGTGTGGTTCTTTTGGGATCTACTGTAATACAGACTTCCCTAGCCATTTATGGCAGCGTGGTGTCTTTTTCCTTCCATTAAGTGAGGTCAGATATATTCCCCAAATAGCTGGATTTATTACGATGGCCTGAATTCTGTGATTGCGCTTAGATCTCCACAATAATGGTTGATTTTGCGTTTGATTCTCTAAGACAGAGTTCTATTGATTTTTACAAATATTTTATACAGCTACTGTACTCTGTAAAACAATTATATCATCCTAAATATCCTCTAGAATATACAACTTAAAGCAATCATACTTGTTTTCATGCAACCTCTGAAACTGCTGTCTGGATTAGTTCTACTTTTTCCAGAAACCTGTGTGAATGAAATCATATGGTGTCTACCATCTGTGCAGGACTTATTCTACAGAACAGAAATCACTTGTGACTCACCTATATTTAATTAATAATCTGTTCTTTATTGCTGAGGTATAATCTTTATGTGAATGCATGAGGATTTGCTTTTCTGTTCACCTGCTTAAAGGTATTTTAGTGGTTTCCATTTTTTAATGAGTAAAAGTATACATGTACACTATAAACATTTTATATGTATTTATATTTGAACAAGATTTTGAAATAACTTGAACTTGTGAGCTGGTCTTTATGGTAAGCCTGTGTTTACTGCATAAACAGCTGCCAAGACTGCATTACCAAATATCAATCTAATCATCAGGGACGATAGGTTTTGTTGTTCAGGATTCTGATTAATATATTTTAATTAATTTTAACAATGATAGATGTGCACTTGTCATTTGTATGTAATACACATTAATAAGTTTAATATGTTAAATACAGTTCTACATAATTAAGCACTAGACATCCAGTGGTATGGTGTACTATGATAAATGCTTGCATGCACTATTATATATATATAGAAAATATAGAAACATGTATAGAAATGTAATAATATGCTCTGATACATGTAAATAAACATATAGAATACATAGGAAAAAGCATGAGACTGACTAATGAAAAGCACTGCAGAGTGCAAAACCAATAAGAAATTAATTTACAGTCCTGTTTTTAACTAACTCTTGCAGATAATGAATGATGGGTACACCAAATAGGCTGGGACACATATTTCCTTTCCTCCCATATTCTGTTAACATGTAGAACGTATCCATAATCTGAGAAATTCTTCATTACCCCTTCCTTGTCAATAGACTTCCTAGTGTGAATCAATTTCCTCTTTGTTCTCGTATTTGAGAAGTCCGGTAGGTGGAATCATATCATGGTTTCTCTGATGGCCGTCTTTAGATATGGTCTTTGAGAGATTCTTAAGGTTCCTTACAGAATAGTTGTACTTTTGTGCACATATTACTAGTTGGTAATGTCCATGTACGTGGATATTTTGCTGATTTCCAGACTTTTAGTTAAAATGAACAAAGCTGCTATAAACATTCCTGTAAACACCATTTTGCAGCAGACTGACATTTTCATTTATTTAGATAGCTAAGAATTATTGTTTTTCAGGCATTTTTCATGTTCAAAGAATTTCTCAAGTGCTTTTCTATTTTATTCTTATTGACAAATTTATCTACCAAAACACATGTGAATTCTTATTATTTTATAATTTTAAGATTAAAAAATAGACATAAGGAGGAACATCATTTATATTATTTTGCATTTCTTTGATGATGATGATGTTAAGAAAAATTTATTGGCATATCTAGCTATTTGATGATCTTTATCATGCTCTCATTATTTCCAATGTTTGAGTTTATATTGCTGAATTAGAGTTGGCCTGTGAACTTTATTGGGTTTCTGCTGTCATACATTTCTGTCATAACTACCTTCTAAGTGAGGATTTTGGTTTTAATTTTGATTTGTCTAATTTATCTTCCTTGTCTTTGATGGTTATTGCTCTGTTTACTTTATAATTAAAAGAAAAAACCTTCCCATATCTTAAAGACTTTCTCCCACTTATTCTCCTTAAAGTTTTATAGTTTCAGCTTTTATGTGAAGATCAATGACCATCTCAAATTAATGTTGTTGTCTTCTGCATGAGGATACATCAAGGCCATTTTTCCCATAAGAACTTCCACAGGTTTCATTATTATATGTTGGATAAACTGTCATTTTTTACATAATTGGTGATGTCATTGAACATATATTAAATGTATAGCTACATTTACATGGCTCAATTTCTGGAATTTTTTTTAATTTTTTAATTTTTTTTTTTGGAGTCCGGTCGTGGGGCCTGAACTCTGGGCCTGGGCGCTGTCCCTCAGCTCTTCAGCTCAAGGCTAGCACTCTATCACTTGAACCACAGAGCCACTTCCGGCTTTTTTTTCTGCTTATATGGTGCTGAGGAATTGAACCCAGAGCCTCATGCATGCAAGGCAAGCGCTCTACCACTGAGCCACCTTCCCAGCCCTCTGGAATTTTTTAAATGAACTGAACAAATTACTTTTATTTGCAAGGAAACAAGATCTCCCTTCCCATTATGTTGAAAAGTCTCATGCCGTAGCCTTTCCAAACCCTTTTTTTTACTCCAATACTTCTGCCATTGGAAATGAACATATTGCCCTATTTTGGTTGTGCAGTCACATTCACCTGAAATGAACTTATTTCTAAAAAAAATAGCACATTCTGAGGTGACCTCACTAGAGGTTACCATGTCCATGTGTGAATCTGGGGACCAGTGTAAGACCTGGTGTGCCTGCTGCTGTCTACCTACACTTCCTCTGGGTAGGGCCTCCTTCAGCTGACCAGGCCTGTAGACCTCTGAAACTGTTCACTGGGGACCAAAATCTTCTTGAGTTTAGATTCACTGATGAGAAACTCTTCCTCTCCTTGGCTGGATGCCGTGAGAGGAAGCATAGCAGGCCACACAGAGGATAGTGTGGACAGATGGGCACTCACCCAGCCCCGATGTCCACAGATGTCATCAATGTTTTTACATGCCACAAATGAAAGTGAAGTGACTGCATTTCCCTGTTTCCATCTATGAGTAGAGTTTTCTTGATTGAGATACATACGGTATAAGCCAGGTACTGGGGGCTCACGTCGGCAATCCCAGCCTCTCGGGAAGCGGAGCTCTGAGGATCATGTTTTGAAGCTAGTCCAGGCTGAAAAACCCATGAGACTCTTTTCTTCAAAGAGCCAAGGACTAACTAAAAGCACAAAAGTGGATCTGTGCCTCAAATTTTAGACCCAGCCTTGAGCGAAAAAGCCAAATGAGCACATGAGGCCCTGAGTTCAAAGTCTGGTACTGGCACAAAACAGCAACAAAAAATATAGACAAAAGCATTTGTAGATGTTTTGTTCTTACCATATCTTTAGTATAGGAAACTAGCCAGAAAGGAATATTTCCGTAATATATGTTCAAAATGCAGAGAGGAGAAGGAGGGAAGTAGAGAGCTTGGAGCGTCTACATCCAACTCTATGTCACAAACAAGGGCTCATAATGCGGCTGAGGAACTTTCTCAGTCTGCTTTCTGTTAGTCCCACAAATCTCTTAGACTTATGTCCTCTACCTGAGAATGAGAGTTAAATACTGTTTGTTTACCCGAGGGTGTCTACATACTCCTTCTCTAAATCACTTTATAGTCTTAACAGAAGAGTAAAAAAACAAAACAAAAAAAAACATACAGCATTGATCGTGTCCTGAAGCCCAGTTTTACTAGTTATGACCTGGAGTCAAAATCTTGTACCAGCTGTGGGTCTGAAAATGGGAGTTGGGTTTATGTTCCCACACAGTCATCCCGCATGAAAATACATACTCTTGCATACTGTGGCAGCAAACTGTTTTCATCAGTTTCCTTTCTTATTTTATCCTGGGCTAATGAATGAAACTAATTGGTAGCTTCCAGCTTTCTTCTCTTGAAATTTTCCTATGTTGGAAAGGCATGTACCTCTGGCTAATAAATCCACGAAGAGATAAATTATGCTCAACCTCCCTGGCCATCAAGAAAATGAAGATGGGAACAACTGAGATTCTAGCCACCCTCGTCGGCCTGGCGATCATCCAGTGTATGAAAAGCAACAAGTGCTGGTAGGCACGTAGGGGAAAGAATCACCCAAATACACTGTGGGCAGAAATTCATACTGACTTCCAGGAAGTGGGAAGGTGAGATGGGTCTGGGGAAGGGGGAGACAGGCGGACCAGGCAGGATGGGGGCAGGGTGTCTCTGACCACGTTCATCAATGCTAAGAAGATCTCATCATGTTCTTCTCTAGTTCTTCAACCCTCTTATTCCATGTGCTCCCTAAATGAGAGAAAAAAGAAAGTCACAGACATTTGAAGACTAATCTTGAGAAATTTCTGCTTTCTATACTCAGTGAGAGTTCACCTATGGGCTATAATTCTATGATTGAAGCCTCTTTTGGAGAATCAAGACCGACATCCATTATAAGCAACGAGAAGTGGACAGCCCCAGGGGACCCAGTGGGGTGAGGACCGGTGGGACTGTGCTGGATACATCTGGGATAGGTCAGGGGCTACCACTCTGCTGCACCGGATCTGTCTTTTCTGTATTCTCTCTCTGGTTCTACTGGTATGCCCACACACTACATTTCCCCAACGTCAGTACTTTTTAAAGTCAACAGTTGTGAGCTCAAATTTCCGTGCCAGAGTCAGAGCAACACTTTTCTGAAGCTTTTTCCTCCTTCATCTCACAAATGGTGTCTGGGAAGGATTACACCTGTAATCCCATCATTCAGGAGGCTGGGGTAGGAGATCCCAGATTGGAGCCAGCGTGGACGACATAGTGAGTTCCAGACAAGCCAGCAGCTCCACAGTGAAAACCCATCTTGAACACAAAGACCAAAGCAAACTCTCCCCACCAAATAAGAGGATCTTCTGCTCTCACTTTGGGGTAGATGGTAGGCCCAGCCGGTTCTACCAGCTTTATAAGACAAGGGATGAAATAAACATCAGCCACTGAAGGAAAACTCACGTTCACTTCCATGTGAGGTGTTTAGGATTCTCCTTGTGCTGTTAACTCCATTACTTGTCTGCCACTCACAGAAGTAGCTCTACCATTAGGTTCATGGAAAACAGACTCTAAAAAGTGTTAATTCTTCCAAATCCCTGTTGAAAACTCAACTGTATTTTGATACATCCTCTGTATGTGTTCAGTCTCTCTCTCCCTCCTTCTCCCTCCAACCCTCTTCTCCTCTCTATCCCTACCCTCCTTCCTTATTCCCTCCCAACTCCTTCCCCCTTGGTACTGAGGTTTCTTTCTGTCCCTTTTGCCTGTCAGTCAGATACCCTAACAGGGGCAGCACCTCCAGTCCTGTTTTTTCCCAGTTTCCTTCAGAGATCGAGTTCCGCACCCTGCCCCGGTGCATGCCCCGGCACCACTCACCTATGCAAGGCAGGAATATGCTACCATGTCCAGCTTTCCACCGGACAGGCTTCTTCCCAACCATTTCTGCCTAGGCTCACCACACACAAAATGAGTTGCCCACCATCCCTGCCTCCCAAGAAGCTGGAATTACAGGCGTGCACACAGGCTCGAGACACAGGCATCAGCAATTTCTCCATCTTTTATCTAAAACAAATGAGTGATGGAAGAGTTCTTAATTTCCATTTTGCCACATTCTGTTTTACTCTCTGTGTTAATTGTCTTTCATGCTTCTTTCTCATTTCACCCCACGAACAATAAAGGCTGGCAAGTGTGACGGAATTCTTGCAGACATGAGATGACATTCTACCTTATTATTCAGAATGATCTTTCAATGTTTACAGGTGATCATTCTCTCCCCAGATTAACTATTAGCCAGCACCCTCAGAAGTATATTTTAGGTCACATTTCTGGATGGAACTGTGTTCAATACTCTTTACTCTTGCTACTGAAGTCATATATAGCTACTGTGTGTGTGTGTGCGCGCGTGTGTGCGCGCATGCACGCATGTATGCGTATATGATTCCCAGAGCTCATTTGTCTCTGTTCTGTATTTTAGTTTGTGATGAATTTACTCCTGGAATATCAAATTAAGATATTCATGACAGTTCAGAAACCATCAACATAAACTTATTTCAATTTCAAGGATAAAAGTCCTTTTTCACCTGATAGGAAATACATAGTTGACATATTTGAAAAGATTTGATCAACCCAAAAAAGCATCCCCAGAGAAAAGATCAAAACATCTAGGACAGGATGCTGAATAATACAAAAATTTAGGGATGGGTATTATCCGGAAATTACAACAAAGAAAGGCTTAAAAATAATAGCAGTGTCATCAGTTCTGTTTTGCAGAGTTCAGAATTTCATGAATTCGTTGTAACTGTGCCTCCATAATTTTCAACTTAATTATAATTTTCCTTCATTGTTAGTGTGTCAAGAATATATCATTTCCTGTTGATAATGCAAATCGGAAACGATCAGTAGAAAATGGAGGCTGTAATTTAAGCATTTCTCTGAATCTTCCAAAGCTATCATCTCCCACATACAGTGTGACCCAAAGTGGCCTTGTTTTATTCAGGCTTCTGATTAAACTATATAAGATAACCAATGTCATAATTCATAATATGGTCAGTGGCAATGTTCTTTCACTAGGCACACAATTTTTACATAAAATGTTATCCAGTATAATTGCATGCACAAATGAATTCATAGGTTATGAAAGAAAAGATGGCAGGGATTTCAAATTGATAAATAACTCTGATCCATTAACAACTAAATACCAATAAAATAATGAAATTAAATGACATTTGGCCATAATATTAAATAACCTTGTTTTTTTTTCAAAAGGATTGATAGGGAGAGGTAAAGGGAACAAAAATAATTATTTCTATTTGCAATTGATAGAAAATTTTCCATCCTCCACTCAGGATCAGTGTATTAATGTTATCACCACATTAAGTACTTTTAGCGAGTATCATTTTCCAGAATGCTAGCATATATATACATATACAAATATATACATATTTATACATATATATGTATATATGTATGTATATATTTGCTAGCATTCTACCACTAGAGTCACAGCACCACTTCTAGCTTTTTCTGCTTATGTGGTGCTGAGGAATTGAACCCAGGGCTTCATGCATGCAAAGCAAACACTGTACCATTGAGCCACCTTTCCAGCCTTGTTCTTACAAATTTTAAATGACCACAAGACCAGCCCATTAGTTTTTATTTATTTTAAAGATATTCATCATACTTGATAGGAACAAATGATAAATATATACAGTAAGAATGTTCTGTATTAAGTTAAATAAGTTATCATTTACATTAGATGAGGAAACCAAAATCTTCCATGTCAAACAAAACTTAGAGGAATTCATGATTCCTAAACCAGCATTACAAAGAATTCTAAAGGGAGGGATGGAATCGTGATGACTGTTTTAATTGCTACAAATACAAAGTGGGAGCCCAAAGCCTCGGCATTAATGTTTCGATATATATTTTTTTTCTAGTGGATTGGTAACTTAGAATTTACTAAGCATGTTACAGTTCATGTAGGCATTGACTACTCTTCCAAAATAAAACATGGTCCTCTCATTCATGAGAATTCACTTTTTGTTAGGACCCACAGTTAATCTACAGTTGATTTTAAGACACACTGGGGACGGTGACCTGTGCAGGGCATCCAAAATCTTTTGTCCTCTGAACGTGTGGTCAGGGGTCGAGGGCCCAGGCTGAAGCATTTACTGACAGGGTCTATACCTCTCCTCTGTAGCTCAGCCCCAGAATCACCAAAACAGGACCTGCTCAGGTTGAACACTAATTGCTCCATTATCTGTCCTACATCCTTTTCCCTTCTCAAGCTCTTGATAATATATTCTTAAAGCTGCTTTCTAATTACAAGCTCCCACAATGGATTGTCCTCCCCACAACATAGCATTATTATTCTGGCTTTCACCAGACTTAAGCATTTTTATTTGCTGAGGTTTCTTTCTTCTGTTTGTTTTCTTCGGCAAATACGTTTAATGGCTAATTACCATTTCAGCTTTTTTTATTGAATCTTAATTGCTACACATTTAGAGACATGTGTCATTAAAGCTTTCGTAGATAAGACATTCAGTCTCAACAATATTTCCGTTTTACTGGCTCATACATAGCTTTACTAAAATGGTAATTTATTAGTTCAAGTACTTATTTTCTTGAGAACTAAAGAATAATTTATAAGAAAGCTTTATCCATTGTATACTAGGTATTGAAAACATTAGAAGAAAAGACTTACAACTTATTTCTCAGAACAAAACTGCAATAGAAATGCAAAAACTTTCTTTAACAATGAAATAGGCAACATTTCTTGATGACACTACTCCTTCAGCTAATGACATTTAATTGGGAAGGGGTTCATACTATGACTTATAAACTCAGCAACAATTTGTTTATTAGCAAATATGCACTTAAAATGTTTAGCTTATTATTCATAGTTTTCTTTCTTGAACAATATTTATATTGCACAAATTGAAAGTTACATGTGTATATACATTACAAATGTAAGTTAATTAATTTGCATTCACTCACACATGTTTGTAGATTTTTGTGGTGCAAAGACTGAAATCCACTTTCTTAGCAAAGTTTGAGAAGCTGGCTCATACCTGCAGTACACTGGTGGTTCATATCTGTCATCCTAGCTACTCAGGAGACTGAGATCTGAGGATCACAGTTCAAAGCCAGGCCAGGCAGGAACGTTCATAAGACACTAATCCCCAATTAACTACCAAAAATCTGGAAGTGGAAATGTGGTAGATTGCTAGCCTAGAGCACAAAAGTTAAGGGAAATTGCCCAGGCTATGAGTTCAAGTCCAAGAACCTTCATACACAAAAAATGACTCAATACTTATTATCTATAATCACCAGCTTTAGAGTAGACCTTGAATTTCCTCCTGTCTACGTGATACTTTGTATTCTTTGATCAGCATCTGCCCTTGGGAAACAGGCTATACACAAAAAGCCACAAAGTACAGGAGCTCACTTATATGTGGAATGTACAGTTCAGTTCACAGAATCAGAATAGTGATCGTATTCTCCTGGAGTTAAGACCATTACTGTCAGCCTTTGGCTGAGTACTGTAGCACATCTCTATAATCCCAGCTACTTGGGAGACAGAGATTGGGAGGATCACTGGCTTAAGACTATCCAGAAAAAAATTAACCAACATCTCAAACAAGTGACAAGGCATATATGGTGATACTCACCTCTCATCCCAGCCACTGAGAGGTATAGGTTAGAGGATGATACTAACTATAAGGCTTGTCTTGAGCTAAAACATGAGATACACACACACACACACACACACATACAAACAGCTAAAGGGTGAAAGGACCCCATAATAGAGCTCCCGTCTAATAATCATGAAGCACTGAATTTGATTCCCAGTAGGGCATAACAACTTTATTTAATATGGATGAAAGTACCACTGATATTAGAGGTGATACTAGCATTCGTGTCTCTTTCTCTCCTGCAGAGGTACACTGTAAATACATCATAAGAAAGACTGACACCAGGGAAACTCTGTCAGGAGCAACATTTTCATTACAGTTGCTTGGTTTTATCTTTTCTGCTCTTCATCACATTTAATTGATTTTAATTGTAGAATTTTATGTTGCTGTGTTAGTGAGACCTGCATTACTGGCTGGGTCTGATTATAATTTTAAGGGAAAAAAACCAATTTGTCAGATTTTGTTAAGCATGTCCACATACACAGTTCTCTTTAGTGTTGGTGGGGGGAGGAATGAGCAAATGTGCTTGTGTGTTTGTGTGCCTGTGCTTAATCATTTTATTTCAGTCCAGATATAAAAAGAAAATCTATACATGGAAGCAGTTCTTTTCTTCAGGGATTTCACATGTGGAAACATAACAATCCATCCTGAATACATTTTGTTTAGCAAGTAACTACAATATTACAGTTTCCCTTTGAAGTGTTCAGCATGGAAGCCATTGGCCACGATTTGCTGTACTCCCACATTGACATGCCGAATGGAAATCACGGTAACTACTAAAAGGTAATTAAAAAACAATAATAACAATGATAAATATGCCTCAATTAGTACCGATTGCTCATGGAGACAGGTGGTTAATAATAATAATATCATTGGTAATGATTATGTTTTCTTTGCTTTTACTTTTGTGTTGGTTTTGAGACAAGTTCTTGATTCAAAAATGAAGTCCCAGCTCCTTAGTACTTAGTACTCCTATCACAGATGCTCACCAGCATGCTGGCTGACTGTATATCCTCTTGTTCTGACTGGATAAGAAACTACTAGTTTTTATATCTTGCTTTCCTACATGAAAATTATTAGGTTTCTTTCAAGTAAATCACATTGCCCAGATGGGAGGAGAGAAAAGCCATTAGAAGGCATTACATTTTTTTTTGGTTCATTTATGAAGTAAAATTTGGTTTATACTAAGCAGAAATGAAAATAATAATGCCCTTTCCTTGTGAAAGAATCCATATTTCAAGTTTATTTCCTAACTTCTTTCCCTAAGAGTGAAATGTGGAAGAGAGCCCAGTTTAATTCAAAGCTTACTAAATAAATGCAATGGATGAATGTCTCATGGAAAAGAAGCAGTTGCATTCATGGGCTAATTTTCCACATTTCTTAGTTCTTGTTTTATAAAGCAGAAACAGATTTCAGAAGAGGTATATGGCATTGATGTTATGCATGAAAAACGTGCTGTATGTGGAGGATTTGTAATTATAAAAGTAGAAGGAAGCATGCATAAAACTTGAGTGTTCTCCTTGGCAGAATTAATATGCAGATATATTTTCTATAATTACATTTCATTGTCTCTATAAGTGTACCATATAATAAAGTTTGCCTTTTGGATAAGCAACGTTATCTAGTACATACTTTAATAAATTATAAATAGTAATGCAAAGTCACCTCTACAATAGCCAGACATTGGAAAGAGCATTTTTAATCTATGAAGCAACTATTTGTTTTTAAGTTCACATAGTTGATGAACAGAAAATATACTTTCCTTTAAATATTTAAAATAGATTCATAAATACATAGACTTGTAATTCAAGGTGTTCTAGTATGATTTTAAATCAAAATAGAAAAGTATTAATTTAATTTGGTAAAGTGTATTCATTTCTCTCTCATGAAAAGGATGATGATACACATTTCTTAACAGAGTGTGTTAATACAAGTAATGGTCTACACACATGTGTGACCCAGCATGTATATGAGTGAATGTCAGACCTGCACAACAGCAAAGGGTCTGGGTTTTCTCCAGAGAGTCTTCTCTATTGCTCACATCAACTCCCATAGACTCTATATTGCTCACATCAACTCAATTCCAAAGTAGCAATCTGGAACCATCGTTGAGTTAATAAGGAATTTACTAAACTCAACCTTATCACTTCCATGTGTGGTGCTGAAAATCAATCATTTTGATATATATTTTTTAATTCACTCTTGTGGGAAAAGATTATAAAATCATTAACAGACTCCAAACACACTTAATCAGAAAGCAAATTATTAAATTAAAAAGATGAAATTATTTGTGCCTTTCAAATAGAAACTCAATTCATTATTGTATTTTTATATACTTTTTGAAAAACATATTTATGCATTGGATTTGAAAAATCAATTCTAATGAGATCACAAAGTCCTTCTATCAGTATTCAAAGAACAGTTCCTAGGGTGAATAATATTTCTCATGCTGAAGAGAAGCATCCTTAATTAATGTGGCTGAGTACAATAAAAACATTTTTTATCATTTGCTAGAGATTTCCTCACTCAATAAAAAGTGGGCATTCACCATCTTTTTATATTTCCATGTAAGAGTTTGGGAATCAATGTTGTCTCAGCTTCTGAATTTTCTCTAGCATTTCAGACATTTTTTTTTTCAAATGGATCGAGGTAGCAAAAAAAAAAAAGTGTTCAAGTTCTGAGGACACATTTTAGGACCAGACTACAAGATTTAAAATAATGTCCACTCTTTTCTTATGACATGAACTTATTCACATATTGCCAACTTATATTCAGGAGTAAACTAAAAGGATAAACAAGCCAGGTACAGAGGCTCATATAATCATAGATACTTAGGACATTGAGATCTGAGGATCAAGGTTTAAAGCCATTGTGGGTAGAAAAGTCCATGAGACAATTATTCCAATTAACCAGCAAAAAACTGGAAGTGGATCTGTGACTCAAGTGTTAAAATGCAAATCCAGAACAGAAAAAGCCTTTGACAACACAAGTCTTGTGTTCAATTCTCAGCATCAGCACTGGAAAATAAAATATTTTTAACAGAAAAAAACTATAACTTACTCAAAAATATTTGAAGTGAGCCATACCATATTAAATTATTGGAAATTTTTTTGGGGGGTCCGGTCGTGGGCCTGGGCTCTGTCCCTCAGCTCTTCAGCTCAAGGCTAGCACTCTACCACTTGAGCCACAGCACCACTTCCGGTTTTTTTTTCTTTTTGCTTATGAGGTGTTGGGGAATCGAACCCAGGGCCTCAGGCATGTAAGGCAAGCGCTTTACCACTGAGCCACCTTGCCAGCCCCTGGAAAGTATTTTAATGAGGTATTTTGAAGAAAAAGAGGACCTATATTTTAAAAATCTCTGAATTAAACGGACAGTGTCAGTGCACACCTGTACTTGTAGCACTAGGGAAACTGAGGTAGTTATATCACAGGTTTGAGGCTAGCATAGCCCGCTCTCAAAAAAACAATTATATGCAAATCAATTATATTAAGCCAAGTATTTTCTTAAATTTCTTTTCTTTTTTGGAGGGGGTCCAGTCGTAGGGCCTGAACTCTGGGTCTGGGCGCTGTCCCTCAGCTCTTCAGCTCAAGGCTAGCGCTCTACCACTTGAGCTACAGCGCAACTTCTGGATTTTTTCTTTTTGCTTATGTGGTGCTGAGGAATCGAACCCAGGGCCTCATGCATGTAAGGCAAGCACTCTACCACTGAGCCACCTTCCCAGCCCCCTCAAATTTCTTATCTCAGAAAAATCTGCTAAAAGTGAAGAAAGAACCCAATGATGTGCACTTCCAATATACTAGTTTTCACAATATTTCATTTGTGCCAGTATTGGACCCTGGACTCACGACCCAGTGTGTCGCTTAGCTTTGTTCACTCAAGGCTAGCGCTCTACCACTTGAACCACAACTTCACTTGCAGCTTTTGTGTGGTTCATCGCAGATAAGAGCCTCACAGTTTGTCTTCCTGGACTGACTTCACACCAGGATTCTCAGTTCTCAGACTCGTGAGTAGCTGGGATTACAGGGATGAGCTCCCAGCTCCTGGGTATAAAAAGCATTTTATAAGGCAAACACAGAATGTTAACCGAAACTGGAGAGTTGTCATTCATGACAATTTAGTAGAACGCAGTAACTGATGGCTTCGTGTGTGTGCATTGGTCTGCATGTCCCATGTTAACCAGGCCAGCTCTAGATTGGCAACATTTGCAGGTGCTGGAATCTTCATGGGCCCCAGGGGAGATATCAGGCCTTTGATAGTTTGCCTGGAAGGTGGGATGAATCCTCCTCAGCATTTCCTTCTTTGCTTCTCTTGGTGATCTGCCTCTAAGGTGAGCAAGCTCTGCTCTGCTATGCTCTCCCCATGATGTGCTTGCGTGTCTGCTGTGATGGCATCCGTGCCCAACTCACCGACGCCAACCCTGACACCATGAGGACGTCCATCTCACCACACCAACGCCAACTCTGACACAAAGTGATCATGGAACCCAGGCTCCAACCCTATGAGACAAGGCAGGGCGTTTGTAGGCATTGCTACTTATAGCTCCCTCAGGTGTTCGGTGAAGTGAAGGGAGCTGAGCAGCATAACACACAAGCATGTATACCTAAATGAAAAGTGCAGCCCTGCACCAGTGGCTCAAGTCCATGATTCTAGGTGCTCAGCAAGCTGAGATCTGAGGATCAGGGTTTGAAGCCAGCCTGGGCAGACAAACATCAGAAATGTTCATCTCCAATTAATCAGCAGAAGAGAAACAAACAGCAGAAGTGAAGGTGTAGCTTAGGTGATAGCGAATCAGTCTTGAGCAGAAAAGCCATGCAAGGGTACAAGGCCCTGAGTTGAAGCCTCAGTAGCAACACACACACACACACGCACACGCACACACACACACACACACACAGATACAGATTTGAAAGAAAATTAGAAATGTTACCAATTTCATAACATCTTCTAGAGTCAGGGGAAAAGGTAACAAATAGACTTAATACTTTTTGTTACGTCATTCAATATCATTGATATCTTTTCAATATTTTTATTATGTTTCAGTAATTGTACAATGATCAAGATGCATGGTACTCATAAATCTGTATGTTGGATTGAAATCCCTTTGCCCAGCTACTTGCTGATATCCTAATAGAAAAATTAGGACCTCATCTGTTTGGGTGACTTATCAAGAGAGCTTATTACATCCCACCTTCTGTCTAAGGGATAATTGGTCACTTTAGAAGCTGACTTTAAGAAAATGAAGGCCTAATAGTGTTGTTGGAAGACTGAAATGAGTTCAGACAAGAGTAAGAAATGCTTTTTTAGGAGTTAATTATGTTTGCTTTTTCCCTCTCCCTTGGTGTTCGTTACCTTTTAGAAGAACCGCACATTGGCAGAAGTAATTACCTGGTCAGCATGGCTGGCTCTGCTCTTCCAGCAATGGGTGACATGCACGCTCCTCTGTGGCTGGTTTGCACCTTGGACCTCTGCAGAAGGGTAACAGAGATGTTCTGTCTTAATAAAGCTGCCAGTTTAGAGTGCTTACATTTGCCCCAGCCTTTAAATTCACTTCGGAAGCTACCAGAGGCTAAATTCATTAGGAAACACAAACAAACAAACCAACAGTGACACATATTATTATCAGAAATGCTTTCATGTCAGTACAAACAAGAAGAACTTCTCTTGCCATTAATATATATGGACTCAGCCCCACCCCACCCCCACCCCAGTGTTCAGATGGAGTCTGCTCACACAGGGACTTGTCTGCCTTCTGTGTGGGATTCAAATCAAAGGAGTCTAGGTGATCAAGACCCAAGTCTGGTATCATGTTACTGAGGGGGAAAAAGGAAAAAGGAAATGCTGGTGAATCAGTAGCATCATGAGGAATATCCCTGAGGATAAAACCTTGTTTACAAGGCACAGTTATTCGATGCTGTTGAACAGTGACTCCAGGGGTAGACACGTGGGAGTCTACCCACGAACTCTGCAAAGGCTTAGCACCCAGGGTGATGAGTCACATTTCCTCACTAAAATTCGCAAAGGAAGTCTGTGTGTGGAAGGAAAGAAGATGGAAATGTCCATAAACGCCATGGTCTTAGCACTTTCTACAAAACATTTTCTAGGGCATATTTTCTGTTTATAATCAGCTAAAGCTGATATTTCATAGATGATCAATGCAATTGTCTTAATGCCCTGAATTGAAAACAAACTGCGGCATACAATGATCCTGAATTGGTTCCTACCAATTATGACAGCTAATTTTCTTGCTAATTTATAACAAGAGTAGAAAAATTGGCCCTGATATATAATACAAATCGCTCATAGATTACATGAACCTAAATGTGCTTTACATTGTTTAAGACACCAGTGGCTCACTTCTGTAATTCTAGCTATTCAGGAAAATGAGATCTGAGGATCTGTCAGACAGAAAAGTCTATTAGACTCATATCTGCTTAAGCATAAATGTTAAAAGATAGTGCCTGGGCCTTGGCAGGCAAACACATAAAATATTATTCAGAATAATGATATGAATAGGAACAGAAGGAAACTAGATAATTTTAATCCAAAGCAGTGAATGTACTTAATTCAATGAGTGACATCATATTATCATCAAAAATGAAATAGTAAGTGAAAACCTGACTTTAGAATATTAAGCTAAGGCAAAAGGTAAAAATTAAAAATAATGATTAGGCTAATGAAATGCTTGATAAACCTTAAATATATTTATGTGATTGCTGAATATCCTACCAAAATTGTTAGATTAGTGTGACATGTTTTATATCTATATATTATACATATATATACATATATAAATATGTATATATATAGTTACATCTGTGAATGGTCAGCATTATTTCATAAATAAAGATCTTACTATGCAGAGATTTTCAGTGGAGGAGGAGAAGGTAGGGAACCACCTGTTTCTGTGGGGGAACAATCATATGGGATCCAGCAGGAAGAGCAGAAGGAGAGGTCCCTCTCTCTGGCAGAATGCCAGCTCATTCATTCACAGCCCAGATCAAAACTAAAAGATATGTCTCTTGTCTTGCAATGCCTAGTGGCCATTTAGAGGAACATAATGGTAACTCTTGACTTTGTTTACACAATCACTACTGTGGTCCACAAATAGCATGTTGAGTGACCTACATGGTAGGAAAGGGCCATAAGTTCAAAGTTTTTAGCTTCAGTTGGGACTAACTCTGCCAAGGGTCAAATTAGGAGGAGCGGTGATCATTGTCTTCCTCCATTGGCACTTGTTGGAAGAAAGCAAAGTAAAAGCTCTGAAAGACAGTCACTCCGCAGATGGGGTTAAGGTAAGGTGGCGTCTCACTCCAAGCTCCAGCCTCCTAGGCAGTGTCCTTACTCCATTTCATATTTTTCCAACTTTGACTTAGAATTGCCAGAGAGTATTGTTTCTTGGTTCAAACGGATTCATCAGGTTTAAGTAGTTTTTGTAATACAACATATAAACTGGTAGTGGAGTTGTGGCTCAAGTGGTAGAGCACCACACACACACATACACACACACATATCATAAACTGTTTCTCTGTCAGATGAGAGTGTAGAACAGTTGGAGATTCTGTGCAGGGAAACTGGAAAAGTGTATGCCAAGGTCTTAGACTACAAGTGGAGAAGGGATCGCCTCATGCCTTACACAGTCACAGCTGTTCCTGTGGTGATGTAAGCAGAATGGTTTTTGCTTGATCTTCATGTCAACAAACAGAAGGCAACACAAAGCCCAGACACAAGGCCTGAAGGGACAGGTCAATTGGAGCCCAAAGAGGCTGAAGTTCTAGTTCTCCTCAGCTGAGGGTTTGGCCCCTGTAAGGTTGTTATACACAATTAAGCTATTACAGCTACTTTAACAAATGGAATTTTTTCCTCATAACTATGTACATTTTGTTGACTATAAATATTTGCCTAGCAGATCATAAGATTTTGATTGGTTTAGGCTGATTGAATGTTTTTGCAGTCTTCAAAATCAAATCATAGGATCTACTTACTTAAAGCGACAAATTCTAAATTAGAATACACAAACTCAAATTCACAGTAATTAGTCTTTATAGTCCACAAAACCTGGGAACTGGCAAGCTTTGATTTCTGACGCTATAGAGAAGAAAAAAATTACAGGTCTAACTTCTCAGTCCTCTCTTACTTGTGTGTGTTGTGTGTGTGTGTGTGTGTGTGTGTGTGTTTTAAATCTCTTTCCTGGTGTCATTGACTTTCTAATAAACATCATCTACATGGGCTTCCTGGGTGTAACAGATCCAAACAGCTTAATGATATTGTTGAAAAACAACCAGATTGATGATCTTTGTATTTTGTCCGTATGTCCCGGTTTAAAGAATTCGTGGTTGTGGCAGATGCTGGTTGTGGAGGCTGGGTAGATTTTGAAAGCTATAGAATAGGAGCATGGGTCATCTCATTCTGCTTCCTCAGCATGCTGCTCCAATCAATACAGCTCCTTTTTCAGTGCTTTGGTGAGGACCCAAGGCTGGTCCTGGCCAGGCTGATGGTACTACTGTGCAGTCCATTCTGCGTTCAGACAAGGTTACATGTCAGTCAAGGTCTGGAACATTTGCCCTGACTCACTTCAAATCTCAGCCCTTCCATCTCCTTCCTACACAGCTGAAAATACAGATGTGAGCCATCACACCTGACTTCAGAAAGGCAGTAATGTAATCTCTGTCTTTGGTTTAAATATTACTATGTCTTGGTTTAATATGAATATCAAAGCTAGATGACATTGGCTTTTGTCTATAATTCTAACTACTCAGGAAGCTGACATCCCCCCAAAAAAAGTCAATTAAACTCTTTATCTCCAATTAGTGAGAAAAGAGCTCAAAATGAAGCCATGGCTCAAGTGGTAGAGTGCCAACCCTGAGCAAAAACGTGTCAGCACCCAGGCCCTGAGTTCAAGCCCTAGTGCTAGCACATACAAGAAATGAATACTGTTATTAGAATAGATGCAAAGTAGTTTGAGAATGTAGTTAAGTTTCTTAAGGCTCTGAGCCTTAGAAATGATCTCGGGTCGTACCTTTAGTGATGTTGAACCTATTTCTAGGTCAGAAGCAATAAGTAATAAGAAGGTTACTCTTGGTAATTATACACATGCATATTTCTTAATAGTCCATCAGGTGGCATGAAAATATAGAAACCCATTTTCCTATAATGTTTAGTCTCAGAAATGAATACTTTCCATGTATAATGAAGCGGGAGTTTATTAGGCATACCATCAGAGTTGAAAGAAAAAGTACAACGGACCTATTTCACGGTACAGTAGACTTTGTATCACAGAACACTTCAGAAAGGAGAAATTAGATTTACAGAAATAATCTTGTTTCAGTTTTTAGTCAAAATTACAACACATTCAAAAGACTGAGTGCAAATTGATTCTAGCTTGAATTCATCAGGGAAGCTATCTAAATTGGTTAGATTTTATGCTTTCAAATCAGTTCCTTTCTTGGAAGACACTTGCTAATCATGCACTAATCTGGCTGCACTGAAAGCATTTATTCATTCGCAAATAGTTACACATTCCATCACGGGGAGACTAATGAGAACTGTGCACATAACAATTGGATAACAATTGGGAGATGGGCTATGAATTATCTGCTTAACTGTGGGAGAATATCAAGTAGGACTGGTCACTCAGATGGGATAAGACGCAGCATATCGAATTCCCATTTCTGAAAGGACAGAGTAGAGAATGTTCACGGTCTGTTTCCTAATTCTACTTTTAAACCCTTTATGAAAATGGCCTTTTAAAGAGGAAAATGGCAATATGTCTCTTTGAGAATTAAGGTATCTGCTTTTATTACACTATTCCTAACGATCTGTAACTGGGATCGGAGTGAATAATGGAAGAAAAGTCATCAAGGAGAGAAAGGAAAAGTAAAACCTACTTGAAAGGGGGTAAAGAGGTAGGCGTAAAAAATTCAGTGAGAAATTTTAATTTCTAGACTAAAGCCCTTCACAAGTCATTTTCTCTTATTTTTTTAAAAAAGAAATTAGGATTAAGTGCACATTTAAATTCAAAGGGTAGAGTTAAGTGATGATATTTTCTTGCTTCTTGAAAATTGGAGTCCAAGGCAGAGTGGAAGAAAGGAAGTCTATTATAATTAAGGAAAATCTAGAGTTTTGGATGGCTAGAGGCACTGTAAATATAATATTTAAAATAATCATGCTGGATTTCAAATCAATTTTTGAATCTCTGGTTTTAGAAATGATTACAAAAAATAGACAAAGAGAAGAAATCCTACCAAAGCTAGAAATCAAGCAGTTTATAAATCACAGTCCAAATTGGGGACAGAAGTGAATGCGAATAAGGTGAATTAATTCAACAAATGCAAGCTAGAAAATCAGGACCTGTGGGTAGGCACAAGGGGCTTTCTTGGCAGATGGCATTGGCGATTTCAGCACTGGGACAGGCACCCGGAGAAATTCTTCTCAGAAACTAAGGGCTGAGCCTTCTTTTCTTTTTGTGACAGCCCTGAGGCTTGATCTCAGCTCCTAGGGATTGTCCCTGAGTGTTTTTCTTTGGTACTCAAAGCTAGAGCTTTATCAGTCGAGCCATACCTCCACTTCTGGCTTTTTGCTAGTTAATCAGAGATAAGAGTCTGTTGGACTTTGCTGCTCAGGCTGGCTTTGAACCAGAAACCTCACATCTCAGCCTCCTGAGTAGTGGAAGACCACAGATGCAAGCTGTGGACATGTAGCTCCCATTTCACTCCTACAGTTAGGTCACAGGTCTGGGTTCTTGTGTAATCTTGCATTTAATGAGCAATTCCAAAGTGAAGAAAACAAGAAAAGAAACTGAGATTTGATATGTGCTTAAAAACACACACAGCAAAAACACACTCAGAGAGCAAAAACCCACTCACACAGCAAAAACACACCAGACAGCGAAAACACACCAAACAGTAAAACACACCAAACAGTGAAAACACACTTAGACAGCAAAAACACACCAGACAGCAAAAACACACCAGACAGTGAAAACACACTCAGACAGCATAAAAAGTGAGCAAAAACACACCAGACAGCGAAAACACACCAGTGAAAACACACCAAACAGTGAAAACACACTTAGACAGCAAAAACACACCAGACAGCAAAAACACACTCACACAGCGAAAACACACTCACACAGCGAAAACACAATCAGAGAAAACACACCACACAGCGACAACACGAGATTGCGGAGCCCGAGCTGCGCGCGTGGGGTCGGCGCGGGGCACACGCACGGCGCGGGGCACATGCATGGCGCAGGGCACACGCACGGCGCGGGGCACATGCATGGCGCAGGGCACACGCACAGCCCAGCTGCCCGCGCGCCGGGCAGCGGCTCAGGCACGCGTGTACCTCATCTCACACGTGCGTGCATCTGAGGCCCTTTCCATCTTGTAATCCGTGTAATGAGGACATAACCGATCTGAGTGGATCCACACCGGACGCAAACGGGCGGTGCCAGGGGTTCCGCGGGGTCCACCTGGGGTTCCGTGGACTCTGCCACCGGCGCTCTGTGCGCGGATCTCAGCCTGTGTGGCGGGTGACTTCGCAGTGCACACTGGCACCCCTGCTGGTCACCGGCTCGCGCCATCAGCATCGCTTCCGGCTGAGCACAGGGAAACTGAGGCTGCATAGGGCCCAGGGCTGGGGTGGAGGGCCTGGGCTGCAGAGAGGGCGTGTGTGTGTTTGCTTGTTGCATGTGTGTTTGCATGTGTATTTGTGTGTCTGTGTGTGTGTTCGCATGTTTATTTGTGTTTGTATATGTGTTTGCATGTGTGTTTGCATGTTTGCATGTGTGTTTTTGTGTGTTCACATGTGTGTATGTGTATATTTGCATGTGTGTGTGTGTGTGTGTGTATGTGTGAACTCGAGGGGGGCGCGAGCACTGGAACTATGTGCAGGATCATGCGGGCCAGAGCGGGTGTGCACGCCTGTAACCCAGGCTCAGACCCGAACATCATGCAGGGCCTGGAGAGGGTCCACGCCCTACCCCGGACGCTCTACCCCAAGGGAGGCCCCCAAGCTGTGACCCCCCGGCCAAGGGGTCGAAGCCAAGCTGAGCTCGTGCCTGGGACTGGACCAGCACACACACTTGTGCACACATGCAAACACACACACACACTGAATTCTAGCCCCAGGACCAGTACACACACACACACACACATACACACACACACACACACACACACACTGAGTTCATGCCCCAGATCCAGCGTCCATGCAAATTACACACATACTTATACACATACACACACACTGAGTTCATGCCCTGGGACTAGCGCACACACACACACACACACAAGTTCTAGCCCCAGGAACCAACACGCGCACACACACACACACACAAGCACATACACACACACTGAATTCATGCTCCAGACCCAGCGTGCGCATACACACACACACACATACACACACACAAGTACTATGAGCATTTCGAGCAACTGAGACCCCTGTGCCTGACCACAAATGCTAGGTGGCTCTTCATGATCCTAAAATGGCAGAAGAAAGGATCGAATAAGATTACCACGCTAGGTATCACACACTGTGACTCGAGGGTTTTAGTACTATATGACAGTTAAACAAGTTGCGGAGGCACTATACACTTACATAATACAAGGGAATGCTCACCATATATAATTAGACCGAATATCACTGCCCGATAAAATGCCTATAATTTTCATTTCACGTGTGCCTCTCCTCCAGTCTTGTTATATTAAATGCATTTGTAGGAGGGGCTGGACGTGAAGAACACGAGTTCTTAGTCACTGCTTTGTGGCTCCTGAGGCCGATTCTGCTGCCACTCCACCAAGAGTTTGCGTTCACAGATGACAACCAGGGCTTGATCTACCCACATGCACAACTCCCAGATTTATGATTTGGTAAACACTGCCCACACACAGCAGCATAGCTTATTAAATGGTTTTAATGTCACTAAGTGCCTAACACAAAACTACTTCACACTTAGAAAGCACTAAATATTTCCTAAAAGATGGAAATATGACTCCCTGTGCATTTTAATTCCTTTTTACGTAGTTTCAAGAGAAGTATAGCTTCTCATTTATTTTAATTAAAAAAAATAATAATTATTAGCTCTCTGAAAAATTTAGAGATTCAGTTTCTCACAAACTGAGATTATAACCATACACATTTGTAGTAAAATTCCAAAGTATCGTCCAAATTCATTTAGTTTTATATAGAAAACTAGCTATGAACCATCTTTGCTAACCCCACCTGTAATCTTAGCTCTTGTGAGGCTAACACAGGAAGATCACGTTTGAGGCTGGCTGAGCTAAGTAACATCCTATCTGAAAAGAAGTAAGAAAAAGCTTCCTATAACATCACATGTATATAACCCTAGCTATGGTCTCTATGATATATGTTTCTTTTTTCCTATTTTATAACAAATTTTGTTTCATTTTCAGTTTTACTATCTGTAAATAGTATTGGTATTTGTATATATGTGAATATATATATATATATATATATATATATATATATACACACGCATATATACACATGCTCACACACATACATATTTCCAAAAACATACTATGGCAAAATATGGGTTTTCATATTTCTAAGGAGAATTCTATCAACACAGAGAACAGCTTATATATCTGTTCCAACCTCCAGTGAATTGAAAATTTCATTTGAAAGGAAAAATTCTTTGATAGCCTAAATATATAAATGTCTTTTTATTTCCCTGACAAGCCAGTACAATGAAATCCCGCACCTCAATGTTTATAGGACTTGGAAGTCTATTTATCAATGTCTGGGGCAGTTTGTATCTGACAGGAAAGAAAAAAAATCCAACATTAAAACAGTAAATCAGGTTGGATTTGAAAAAGCAGAAAGTTACTTTACAGCCTGGCTGACATGTATATAATTTAATGTAAGACTTGTGAAACCACACTTACTTTTGTTGGACAGTTTTAAAGGTATGGATGATAGGCCATAAGTTATTTATAAAATTAAATTTTCTGAAGAAAAATGGATACAAAATTTAAACTAAATTCAGATATATTTTACTACTCTTATGGAGATAGTTTAAGAACTGTAGTTTTTCTTAATATTTAATTACTAGAAATGTTTAAACTTAAATATGTTTTATATTGGTTTTTTTTTTTTTTTTTTTTTTTTTTTGCTGGTTCTGGGGCTTGAACTCAGGGCCTGGGCTGAACCTAGTGCTTCTTTTGCTCAAGATTAGCACTCCACCACTTGAGCCATAGCGTCACTTCTGGCTTTTAATGTTTATGTGGTACTGAGGAATCAAACCCAAGGCTTCATGCATGCAAGGCAAGCACTCTATCACTAGGCCACATTCCCAGCCCCTGTATATTGGTTCTAATATGTTATAAATATATCAAATATTAATGTGTCTCTTGCAAACTGAACAAAAGGCAGTATGTCCAAGACAATACTATATATATATATATATATATATATAGGTTTATTTATTTTTGTCAGCAAATGTCTCATTTCCCAAAAGGTAATAGTAGATACTATATCTTTAATAATATACAGTTAATTTTTAGAACATTTTCAGCCCTTAAGCCCAATAATTAAAACAATAGTGCATTCTATGATTCACCATAAATACATTAAGAAATACAAAAGTACTAAAATGCTGTGTAATATTCTTATTATATGCAAAACACTTAGAAGTATGATATAAAAACAAAAGCCAAATCAGTTATATTTTATAGAAAACAGTTTTCTTTTTGCGTATGATTATCCTGGTGTCCTTTTTTTATTTTTTATTTTTGGATCCAGTTGTGGGGGCTGAACTCTGGACCTGGGCGCTGTCCCTCAGCTCTTCAGCTCAAGGCTAGTGCTTTACCACTTGAGCCACAGCGCCACTTCCGGCTTTTTTCTGCTTATGTGGTGCTGAGGAATTGAACCCAGGGCCTCATGCATGCAAGGCAAACACTCTACCACTGAGCCACCTTCCTAGTCCCCCAGTGTCCTTTAGTATCAAATAGCAAGATGATTATGCCAATCATCTATAATGAGAGACGTATCAGACAAATTGCCTGGTGCACAGTCTCTCTGTTTTTCAGAACAGATACTCGTGGCTCATGGCAATTTCAGATGTGGAAATTCTGTCATCTAGGCAACTAAACATTCTACCATCCTGGACCTAGGATGGTTCAAGGTCACATACCTGGAGCCCTTAAAATCATAATTCATTATTGTGTATCTGAGTCCTAAATTCACATGAATTTTCACCCACGGTGTTGAGTGAGGCAATGATAGAGTTGGGTCTTAGATCTCAAAAATTATCTGAAGGGACTGGGAAGGTAGCTGAGTGTTAGAGCGCTTGCCTTGCATGCATGAGGCCCTGGGTTCGATTCCTCAGCACCACATAAGCAGAAAAGCGTGGAAATGGTGCTGTGGCTTAAGCGGTAGAGCTCTAGCCTTGAGCTAAAGAACTGGGGGATAGTGTCCAGGCCCTGAGTTCAGGCTCTACAACTGACCAAAAAAAAAAAAATCCGAAGAAAGGACTTTCAGACAACCGAACATGAAGAATTTGACATTTTACTTTATCAATAAAATATTAGAAAATTCTCTAACCTTTTAGTAAATTGACTAAAATGGCAATGAACTGTTTCAGAATGGATAACACTTTTTAATTTTCTTAAACTACAATTTTGCATCTTTTTACATTCCCTCATTCTTTAGTTTCTGTGATTTGATTTTACACACAACCTATCTATTTCACTTATGTTTAGGAATTCACCTGATTTGTGCAGCCTAGTGCACTGGAATATTCTATACTCACATCTCAACTGAGATGTCTGTACGTTAGTCAGACATTTGCTGAAATAATTTCTGCCACAGTTAGGCTCATCACATCTTCCACTTGAATCAAAATATATTCATCTCATGTCAGTATTTTTAAATGCCAGTCCCAGGACTTGAACTCAGTACCTGGATGCTATCCTTGAGCTTTTGTCCTGAAGACTTGTGCTCTACCACTTCAGCTACAGACAGCTCTACTTATGTTTATTTCTTTTTTCCCCTGCTGGTTAATTGGAGACAAGAATCTCACAGACTTTCCTGCCCTGAATGGTTTCTAATTGGGATCCTCACATTTTAGCCTCTGAGTATCTCGGATGATGGACGTGAGGAAAACCAGCGCCTCAGAAAAATAAGTTTAATTGTTTTTTTTTTTGTTAATATGAAGGTGAGGTACAGAGAGGTTACAGTTACAATAAGTCAGATAAAGAGCATGTGTCTTTTTGGATAGTGTCACCCCTCCCCTCTCAATTTTTCCCTCCTGTTCCCACCCATAAATTACATAGTTCATTTCCCACATAGAGGTTAATTGATTTTTAATCGACATTTTCTTATTCGTTTTGCGCTTACTATACATGGATCACCATTTCAAGAACCCTGAATTTCTGGGAATAGAAGGATCCCTGTGCAAGAGGTGCTGGGCGGTTCTTCCTGCAGGATCTCGCGTTTGCTGCTCCTCTGGCTGGATTCTCATGCACGGCTATGCTGCAGATGACAGCCATGAGTGGCCATTAGTGCTGTCATGGCCCACAGCCGGCCACCAGCTGTTGGAGCGAGGGGCCATCTCCATCTCCTCCCTCTACACACCGACATGGAACCAATGTCCTTGGCTGCCCAGCATCAAAGCTCACAATGACTTGAGCTCATTCATAATGGATGCCCGTGTGACTGGACCCACGCACGCCTGTGTGATCAGACCCATGGCTTGCGTGTGGGTGACGGGCAAGTCACCGCATCGTCCATAGAAATGTCAAGGTTTATCCTCCCCCCATAAATGCTCTAATCTGGTCTGGTGTCATAGGTCATCAGAGTGACTCTTCCCCGGGGTCACTGCTCACATGTGTCACACCCACTGACCCTCACCGCAGAGGAGGGGACTGACAGGAGTCAGGGATGATTTGATGTGAAAAATGTGAAACCATGAGTATATGGACTATGGTTACTGCTAGTTTGTAGTAAGTGCAAAGCAACAGTGCCCACACTTTTTACTCCTCCAACCAGTACATGTTGAGAAGGAAAACACACCCAACAGTTATTTCAGTTGCAGATAAGTCAGGCTGCCATCTTCACCAAGGTCATGATGAGTTTCTACTTCATACTTCAATACACAATCCCAGAAGTCGCCCAAATAGGACGTGACAGGTTAAGACACTCTCAAATGGTTGCAGAATGATCCAATAAATGTGATCTTACTTCTACTGTGGATTGCTGCTTATATTTTATGCATAAAGAGTTTATTTGAATCATGGGGGATATCAAATGAACAGCCCTGAGACAGGTCATCTGTTTGAGCTTTGTTCTATTAAGTTGTGATTTCCTTGATGCAATATATTTTATCATACCATAACTCAGAAAAGAGTTTTCTTCATCCTAAGTAAATGAGTGGTTAAATTTACAGAAAGGGTACCACATGACATAACTCATTATAGAAACGTCCATCCATGTGTGGAGATGCATAGAAATGTACAGTTCATGTGCCTTGGAAAGATCCTGTAGAGAAACAGATAAATAGCTAGATAAACAAATACAAAGTTGAAGTTTCAGGAACAGCATTGATGGAGAAAACCCCACACGTCTCTGGGCGGCTAGTGGAAGAGTTGGGATTGTCTGCCAATTCCGACATGCCATCTGCCTTAATAAAACACATTCCAGGAAGAAGCTCCCCTTCCGGGCAGAAAACGACAAAGTAGTGGGCACCATCCTGGCAGCTCTATCCATGCAGAGACGGATGCAATCTTCCATTGGATATCTGAACAGTTCCACATTTGCAAGATTTGGAGAAAATGTCAGCATCCTACAATTCATTACTTCACAAAAGGAAATAAATCACTCTGAAAAAATCAAAATAATTTTTAAAAGCTAGCATATTTAATTTTTCCTTAGTTGAATTATTCTATTTTGTCTATGTAGTTTATAAAGTTATTGTCCATCAAGTTAATACCTTAAAATGTTGTTAATAATTGAGAAATTGAGTAAGATGCTGGGGGCTCATGCCTGTAATCCTATTTACTTGAGAGGCTGAAATCTGAGGATCAAGGTTCAAAGCCAGATCTGACATAAAAATCCATGAGATGTATCTCCAATAAACCACCAAAAAAGCTGGAAGGGAGGTGTGGCTCAAGTGACTGAGCAAATCAGAATGCAAGGTTTTAAGTTCAAGTCTCAGTGCTGGCAAAAAGTAAATATAGAAAACTGTAGGTAGCAAACAGATCTAGATGATACTTACTTGTTCACTATATTATAATACTAATTCCTAATTCTAGTCATTATTAACATTCTTAGGCTTTGTGTTTGGGCTTGAACTCAGGAACTGGTGCTCTCCCTTAGCATTTTCTGTTCAAGAATGGTGCCTTAAAACTTGAACCTTTTGCTAGAGATAGGAGTTTCTCAGATTTGTCTACCAAGGCTGGCTTTGAGACTTGATCCTCAGATCTCAGCTTCCTGAATAGTTAAGATTAAAGGCATAAACCACTAGCACCTAGCATTTATTATTTTTAATTTATATTAGATACATGATAAATAGACAGATGATAGATGATAGATATTAACTCTATTGATAGCATATTCTTAAATATGTCCACTAAATTGAAGATAAAGAAGCACTCTGCCTTCATTTTATGCGGCTAGCATTATTATCCTGAGAGCTATGCCTAAGATCATTACAAGAAAACCATATTCTAGTATTCCTAATGATTATCTTCATAAAAACCCTTGGCAGAATATTAGCAAACTAAATTAATTTGCACATTAAAAGGATCATAATTGTGTCCAATTGGGATTTGATCCTGAAATACAAGGGTGGTTCAGCAAATGCAAATCAGTTCATATTGTTTTGGTGTAATGATAGCACAAACACAGATTTTTGCTTTGGTTTTTAACCTATCCATTAAAACAAGACTCTCGTCAATCTAGCCAGCCTGGGGCCGTATCTCAAAGTGTCCTGTGAGTTGGCTGTGTGAGGCAGCATTCTTTTGTAAAATGCAAATCAAAAGAGAAGAAAAATAAACCTTTCTAAGGAAGAGACACGGTGCACGATTCCTTTCCTTTTCCAAAGTAGCAGTCACAGATATATAACTGGATAGAATTGCCCGTGTTTAGAGAAATCAAAGGAGTATCCAGAAGCTGCTAGATGCATTTTCCTTGAGTAAAAGGGTTATCACATAGATATTTGTAACTTTAGAGATGTCAGTACTGATAGCCTTGGGGTGTGGGAAGGGATTTCTGTGCTTCCAGCTGAAGCCAGCTGAGATTCTGTCTCCCTTAATGAGAGAAAGAATGACACATAAATGAAGATTTAAAGTACTTGAATGAGCTTTGAACTAGTCAAGCTGAAACTCAACTCCCATCCTGCCCAGTGAAGCACTCCCTGCCAGAATGTTCTCTGGCTATGGAATATAGATGGATGGCACTAAGCACCAGCCGTAAACTGCTTTATCTTTTACACCAGAAGGGATACTAAAAGCAGGAGCTAAATGACAGGTTTCCCAACTTATACACAAATACAACTTGTAAGAAGTCAGGTGCATTTTGAGGTTTCAAAATAGCTTTGTATAAATACATTACTAAGACTAAGGCAAAACAGATATTCAATGCTGTTTACAAGCACATATAAAAAGTTAAGTATTGCCTAAATCTATTGGACCAAAATTTATTTTACACCGTAGGTTAAAGAATGATTGAGTTTCACTATCTCTCTCTTCAGTTCCCCTTTCTCACTTTTCAAATTAAAAAAAAAGAAGAGCTAATGTAAACATTTTATAAGCAAGCTGGGCCCTGGTGGATCACATCTATAATGCCAGCTCTTCAGGAGGCTGAGACCTGAGGATCAGGGTTCAAAGGCAGACTGAGCAAGTAAGTCTGTGAGTCTCCTCTTATCTGCAACTAGCCAACACAAAGCTAGAAGGAGAGCCGTGGCACAAGTGGTAGAGCACTAGCCTTAAACAAAAAAGCTGAGAGACAGGGCCCTTGAAGCCCCAGTGTTAGTACAAACAAAAAGGTCTAGGAGCAAACAGACACTAAATATTCACAATGCCAACAGAAGTATCTAGTTCTTTGTGCTTACTGAATTACTTACTCTTCAGCATATCCATGGGACTTTATTTTTTATGTTTTTTTAAAAAATTGTTTATTTATAGATATTTTATTGTAACATGATGTGCTGTGTTTTTAAAATATTTTTTAATGGTAAAAATACTGTACTATAACCCCTGTGTTCACTATATTTGGTTACGGTGCCCTGCACCTTCTATATGGACTTTATTTTTGACAGGGGATATCCTGGGGTTTGGACTACAGGCCTCCCTCTTGCTAGGCTAGTCCTCTTAAAGTCTTACAAGTGTGCATCACCAACAGAAGGTTGACATTTTACTTTAAGTGAAACTAGTGAAGACACAACAGGAAATCAAAGTTGTCTAGTCCAAGTGAATCCCACGTACCATTAGATGGAGGACAAAATGACTGGGTTAATCAAATGTCTACTAACACCACGTCTTGCTTCAAGATGGTGTTGCATACCAATAAATCTACCATCAAAGTAAATATTATCAGGAAAATGTGCACTAATGACACTATTCTACAAAACGCAGCTTTAGCCAAAAGGCAGGCTCAGTTCCTGAGATGGAGTCACACTTGGTGTGGTCACCTGTACAGAGGGAGTAGATCATTGCCACATGTCCTAAGAGAGCAGAATCCCATATCCGTGTACTGGTGGAAAAGCTAAAAATCAGAACTAGAGGCAGGACTTCTATTAAATACCTATCATTTGGTATCATTCTGAACACAAAATAAGTTGTAAATTCCGTCGGTGAGGTCCGGGACAGTCCGAGGAACTGGGAGTAACTTTCGGAAAGGTGTTCTAATGGCGGTAGGCCTTCACCATTCAGCCCTCCTCACCAGGGACTGAAGTTGGAGACACAGCAGCAGAGCAGATGTGAGCTGAGCATGAGCAAATGCCCTAGGGTTGTGCATCAGTAACAAAAAGAATTCCTATATACACATTTACTCTATATTGAAACTATTTAGGACTTGTGCCTAGAGTGGCTTTACTTTTAGGAAAAAATAATACAAAAAGTGGTATGTACTCATTACCTTGCTTAAACCCCTCTGAACAGTATTTTCACAATAAAAAACTTATTAATAAAAAATAGACAAGTAGACAAATAAAAAAAAGTGTTTCCACATTCAAACAGTCCTAAAATTCAGTATCTGGACGTTTGGAGTTTTTGGATGTTTTTGTTTTTTTTCCCCCTAAAGAGTTAGTTAAATGGAAAAAAAAAGAGTTAGTTAAATGGTATTTAGGTAAACTGAGTCATGATCTGGAAAAGCCGTTCGATAGAAAGGGAGCTGAAAATGGATGTTTAAATGTACCTTCAAATCTAGATTGAGTCGGTATAGACCTACATCGATTGTATGATTGTGATAAAAATATTTCTTCAACCTAAAACATATCCTACCTGTTCACTGTACCTCTCTCCCAAAAATCCCTGTCCACTGTAAAGTCTTTTGTTCCACAAAAAGTGGTGGCATTCTAAAGTCAAAGTTGTAACTTTTATCAACGAGAAATATAACATTTAGTGCATAAGATGTAATGTACTTATGACTGTACCATATAGTACAGTAATGAATGTGTTGGTTTGTTTATGTATATTTATTTGTTTACTCATTATTTAATGGTAGTAATGGGACTTGAATTCAGGGACTCAACTCTTGTCTGGCTTTTTCCACTAAATGCTGGTGCTTGAGCCACACATCTACTTCTAGCTTATTGCTGGTCAATTGGAGATAAGAGTCTCCTAGAATTTTCTGCATGAGCTGATTTTGAATTTTGATATTCAGATCTCAGCCTCTTGAGTGGCTGGAATTACAGGCATGAGCCACCAATATTGGGCCACCAGCATGGATTTCAAAGAGCAGAGCTATGGAAAGACAAAATAAAGAACAGAAGAGCTCAAATCTGAGGAGGAAGCACCATAAATTTCAAGACAGGGTGAGCTACACAGTGAGTCAATATTCCTCCTCAAAAAGCTGTAAGGACAGTAGACTCCACTGATATTACTAAGGGGGAAGTGTTAAGTAAACAAGCAACCCTCAGATAAAAGATAATTTAATATTTTACATATAGTGTTTTATGTCTAACAGACATGGAAAATAACAGAATATTCAGTAGCATAAAAAGTCCAAAATTTCTACAAAATGGATCTCTGTTGTAGAAGGTAAGCATTTTCACATACCAGAATATCTATGGGTTATAAAAAATAAGGTGACTAGGTAATATTTAATAGATTTCCTTACCATAGATAGAATAAGATCCAGATCTTGAGCACAAAATACTTTCATAATTAACTGATATATGAACTTATATGTACAATGAAGTAGATAGGAAGGAAAAATCACTACCATCTTATAAGGCGGTTATTCAACATAGTGTACAATGACTCAGATAAAATAAAACAGAAGTGGGTTAAAGATATTTAAAAATATTCAAGTTTTATGGATCAGTTTGCAGATCTGATTAAACTAATAGCTTTTTGTTCTTACTGTACATTCAAAAACGAATTAAATAATGATTCCGGCATTGTGTTATCTAAAACATTCTGACAATTAAATTAGAAATTGTTTTAAAGGAGAAAAATGCTGTTTATTAGACCTTCTAATATATTCAAAACTTTCAAAAGAAAGTCATGCAATCAGTTCCAGATATTACTATACTTGATTGCAACATAGTCTGTAATATCAATGACTTAATGAACTGTGAGCCTGATAAAGAGGCTTGCAGAGGCTGCAGAAGATGTCCAAATGCAAACAAAAATAGCCTAGGTACAAAGAGATTGTTTTGTTCTGTGTCGATATAAAATATAAGATACTATCACACAATAACCTGACCAGGGTCTGCTGGCTATGCAGCAGCCATACATCTGGTCTACCAATAAAAGGAATCTTAGAACCTTTGATAGATGAAAGCAAGAAGAAGTCTTACCTGATATTGGTTTTCATCATACAAGCAATGTAATTTGAAGAAATTAATAGGGAAGCTGTTCTTTCCAAGGGGAGATTTTCAAAATGACTATTGAAAGATGAAATGTGCCTACAGAAAATACTCCTGCTTAAGCGTAGTGAACGTCCGATAGTAAGAAGAAACTTCAAAGATGCTTTTGCAGGGCCTGTGGATGAACACGCAGATCCCAGCTCTGTGTTGGTGCCTTTTGAGCGGGGCTGGTCTTTCCTTCAGTTACTGTTCAGTCCTCTTGGGCTCTGAAAGAAATAGGATGCACAGAAGATCATATTGTGCCCGAAGAAAAACTTCCCTTTCAATGAGCAATGCCATCTCCTTATCATCATACAACAAAAACAACCAAAACCTCAGGACCCCTTCCCCAGAGAGTCCAGGGATTTGTTCCTGTTCCATTCCAGGGATTCAATTTCATTTTCATTACTCTAAAAACCCTGAAAATTTGACTTATGTATAATGTTGAGATATCCATCTCAAACTTACTTATGTCTTGTCTTTTGAGTTGGCACCTGAGATCCAAGAAGTTGTTGTGGAACATATTGTCTCTCTGGCTTGCCCTCGAAGGTCATCGTGGCCTTGCTGGTAGAATTAATATGAAGCTGGGTAATGGCCTTATTTGGTACTGTATGATATTCCCTGGCTTGCCAATTGGCATTTATGGTCAGCCTCCATTGATAGCTTGGTGCCAACATATCCTCCAGACAATCCTATGAAGTACTCACCGAGAATACTGTTCTCTCTCTTTCTCATTCGCTCTCTCTCATTTTCTCTCTCAAATATCCTGACCTAAGGAAACCCTCCAAGGCCCCCTTGAAACACTGGGCTGTGAAGGCCAAATGAACTTGAAATGATTGACTACAAAAAGTAATCGTTTTTCTCTAAAATTGCTCTGCAAGTCATTGTTGGGGTACAAACTATTTTCTCATTGAATGAAAATATGTTTTCTTTCAAAGGAGAGAGGAAAAATCAATTATAGCACATTGTATCACGACAGTAAACAGTGTGGTATATAAAATACATTGAGTATAATTAGAATTATGCAAACACCAGCAGAAACATTTTAAAGTATTCAATTTCTTTTCTACATCTTTAATGACTTTGAGAATATATCTGCAGCCTGCATTAGAATAGTTAAAAGCAGAGTGACTTTTTCCTGTTCCTTTGTTGGCGTACATATGTTATTTGTACAAAGCTGATTAATGGTAGTATTCTTGCTCATGCACACAATATACTTGGGTCAAGGTCTCTTGTAGGTTACTCTTCCTTAACTTCACCATTTCCAACATTTTTTATTCATTCACTGGTGCCATTTTCATATATATATATATATGCACATGTATATATATATGCATGTGTATATGTGTATATATGATTATATATTTATCTAAACCATTCACTCTACTATCTGCTCTTTTGTTCTCCCTCATCCAGATTTCCTCCACTGCTGACTATCCCCCTTCTAGATTATGTTCTGCTGTTGTTTAGGCCTCGTTTTCACCAATGAATAAAAGGACTCAGTATTATCCTTCCTCAGTCTGTCTTATCTTGCATTCATTTTCCCTGGAACACAACATAATGTTGTGTTTCTGTATAGCTGAGGAAACCTGTGCTGTGCATGTGTCCCGTATGATCCACGTTCATTCACCAGGTGTCAAGGACTCAGGCCATGACTCTAATGGGGATATTGTGAACAGAGGTGTGCAGCTGTCTCTATTGTATCTGATTTTCACACTTAGGGATATGAGCACCACAACAGAATAGAGAGGTAAGCCACAGAACCATTGCCATCTATTCAACAAAGGGTCAATATCCAGAATATATAAATATAAAGCTCAAAAGTTAAACACCAAAAGAACCAATACTCCAGTTTATCAGTGTGCAAAGAAGCCAAACAGATATCTCAAAAACTGTATATCAGTCCGTGATGTGCTTTGTGTTTTGGGCTGTTCAGTTTTCTGTCTGCTAAGAATGTTACATATTAGTGATACAAATGAACCTATCAACCTCTTTAGTTTTCTTCATTTTCTTACTTAAGGGTTTTTATAATAGCGGCCACTTTCTAAAATATGCCTGTTAATTTTCAAGGTGGAACCTCTGTTTTGTTTTTTTTTTTCTCTTGTAATATCATTTGTGTCTTGGTCAGGTAATTTCAAACCATGTTTTAATTCTAGATGTTAATTTATGTTATTATTTTTCTCTAAGTGTTGTTTTCCTTGTCATTGAAAGAGTTTTGATAATTGGTTGGGTTGGATAGTTGTAAGATACAGCCTCAAATCTTTTTAAACAGCTTTTTTAGAACATTTTTATTTTAATTTTTAGAGTGACCGGCTTCACTATGGATGTTTGCACAAATGTGTACAATACACTATGACCACACTCTTATCCTCTTATTGCTACTCTTATTCTCCTTCACTTTCTCCTTCTTCATCTCTAATACTCACCCATGTCCTTTTCTTACTCCTAGGTTTACATAGGAAAGAAAACAAGGGCTCATCTCTGAAACTGGCTTATTTCATTGCACATAATGACCTATACCTATCTCAATTTTTCCACCGATGAGATGATTTTACTCTTTTTTACATTTGTAGGAGGCTTCCTATGTCCTCATATCACATCTTCTTTATCGACTCATCCATGATGGCCCTCAACTGATCCCACCTCTGACCTGTTGGGCATAGTGCAGCTCTGTAGTAAGCTGGCTGAGATTCTTCAGGGTATTTGCCCACAAATGGCAGAGTTAAAACCTATGAAACTTCTAAAAAAAAAAAACCTATGAAACTTCTATATTTATGTATTGTGCAAGTCTTAGGGCTTGAACTCAGGACCTGGACACTATCCAACAGCATTTTTCTCAAGGTTAGCTCTCTACCACTTAAGTCATGGCTCTATTTCTGGATTTGTAGTGTCTGATTGCAGGGAAGAGTCTCATGGAACTTCCCGCTTGGGCTGATTTTGAACTGGTATGCTCAGATCTCAGCCTCTTGAGTGGCTTGGATTATAGGCATGAACCACTGATACTGGCTCATCCATTTTAAAATATTTTTGAGGAATCTAGGTACTGATTTCCATAGTGGCTGGAATAATCAACATTTCCTTCAGTCTGTATAAATCATTGCTTTTTATTTTTAAAGCCTAAATCCTTAGAATACTGTTGGTTTTTGTTTTCTTTATGGCAGCTATTTAGATGGGGTTGTGTTACCACCTCAGGTAGTTTTGATTTGGATTTCATTGACAGTTATAGATGTTAATTTTTTGTGCATGTTGGTTATTTTTAATTCATTTGAAAAGTGGCTGTTCTCTTTCATTGCACATTTATTGATGGAATTAGTTATTCTTCTGATATTTAATTTCTTAAATTCTTTATATATTGTAGATATCGATCATTTTTCAGATGAAGAGTTGGAAAATATTTTCTCTCATTACATTGGATGTCTCTGTTATGTTGAGAGTAGAATATGCATTAACTTTGCAGCTTAATGCAATTCTATTAATATTTGCTATTATTTCCTAAGCTATTGGATTCTTGCTCAAAATGTTATCACTTATGTCTAGATACTGAGGTGTTCCCCAATGAGACATATTAAAATCTTTGATCCATTTGGGTGGTTTTTAATGCATATACAACTATATTGTTTCCTGTATCACTTCTCAGCGAAGCTATCTCTTTCTATGCTTTTTGCTGCTTCTTTTTCTTTCTTTCTTTTTTTTAAGAATCAGATGTCTATGTTATGGGGCTGATCCCTGGGTGGTCCATCCTAATCCACTGGTCTTTCTGTCTGCTGGGGGCATCATCATGCCAAGTCTACCTTGTATCATTTGTTACTAAGTTCTGTCATGTAGTTTAAAGTCAGATATTGGGATATTGTTAGAACCAAGACTATTCTAGAAGAATCTTAGATCTGCCAAACACTTTCACCAAAGTAGCTGTACAGAAAACGAGCATACAAAAACCAGTAGCTTTTCTGTATCCCAACTTCGATCTGTCTAAAAAAGAAAACAGACACCTTCAGAAGTCTCCATAAATAAAATACTTAGTCGTACAATTAACCCAAGATGTTAAAGACCTATACAATGAGTCTTATAAAGCTCTGAAGAAAGAAACTATAGAAGATGAGAAGATGGAAACTTTCCATGTACCCCTTCCCTAGGGGTCCTTTCTCTGGTCTCTTTGGGTATTCCTTTTCAGGTTTTATCTCTGTCTGGTGTTTTATGGGTTAGTGTAGTTTTGAGGTTCCACTCTGTCTGTGGTTCTTCCACCTTTGCCATTTCCTGACTCACCTCAGGAACCGTCATTTCCTGCTGTTACTTTTACAATTCCTCAGGTCAACAGCTGTGGATTTTCCTATCTCTCCCTGTCACCACGGCCCGGGTTGTACCAAGACCCAGTCTCCAACACACAGGGGATAACTCACTCCAAGACCTTTGCTCTAAGAAAGCAAAGTCTGGCTGCACAATCTCTAATTCTGTCCACTTTGCTACTAAAGAGAGCTTCTCTTGTACTGTTTCCTATTTTTGTTTCATGGGGCTACTTATATAACTCTTACCATAAAACCTGAGTACAAAAATTTTCTTCCCTATCTGTTTGATTCACAACCAAACTAACCATGTGTTTCTTTTATTTCAACTGAGCTTTGAACTCATGGCCATGAACTTGCTCAAGGTGCTCTAACTCAACTGTTCTTTCAGTCCATGTTTCTTATCTGAAGTTCCCACACTACTTGTTTCTGAAGATATTGTTTTCTATTATTTTGGCACTCAATCAAATTATTAATACTCAAAGCATCTGTAGTACTCAAAATGTCACATGCCATTTTGTGTTCTGTGTTGTAAGTATGGTGTGTTTCTCTGGAAAATCAACTTTTCTAATCTTTGGCCTCTCATCAAATGAGAAGTTCTCTTTTCATCCCATTTCTACTGCTGATCCATTCCATCGTTTCAAAATTAACTTCCATATTCCAACAAATGCTGGATAATGGAGAGGAAATTGTCTTTGTTAATCAATTGTGTTCTCAAATAGTTGTACCTAATTAGCATAGATTCCAAAGCATCTTCATGTGCATGAGAACATTAAAATGTTTTCCTTTTGTTCAATGGTTGCTTAGATTACTCTGTGGCTCCAATACTCAATGTGTGTTCTTATCCAAGAGAGAATTATTTACTTTCAAATAAAGGCTTATTCATTACTATTTCAATGTGAGGTCTTTTACCTCTACCCCATATATGAAATTATTACATTATAATTATAATCATAATTATTATTATTGAACTATTATTGCAAAAGGCAGGCATAGAACAACAAACCTTCCAATGGCCACATGAACACATTTCCCATTGTTTCATGCTTTCTCTAAGGAAAGAGATTTGACTATGCTTCACATTTTATTTCATTTTTTCCCTTTGCTTCTGGACAGTGTCATCAGGAACTTCCATGAGTATGAAAAATAATCCCACAAGCTACATTTTAATATCCATCCATTTTGGTAAAATAAGTCACTTAGAATTTTTAAGCTCCCTTTATGGTCAATTTTTCAAAGACATCTTGGAAGAAGAAATGTCATCCAATTTACTGACATGATAACTCACCTTCATAATCTCACTTCCCATAACTCAAGAGAAAGCACAATAGATGAAACTTTCCTCTTGCAGTTTTCAGTCTGTGAGCAGAGCTTAAATTTGTATTAAATATAAAAATTGGTATCACAAATCTTATTAACAAATGAAAACATGACATTCTAATTGTTCTACCGGCTTTCATTTGGAGAAGGAAATACGTGTGAAACTCAGTTCTGAGTCTCTTTCCAATAATTAAAATGAATAGAAGCTGAAAAAATTAAAAACGGATAAAGAAAATTCTAGCATAGACTCATAAAGCTAAATACTATTATAAATATCTTCAATGACTAGCAAAAATTCCATTGAAAATTATTGTCTACTTAGATCAAGTTGGTTCCTAGTAATTTAGTCAAGTGAATACAATTTAAAAGAGATTTTGTTCATAATATGAGTGCAGTTTCTATGTGTTTATGATCATTTTCTCTAACACCATTGTATATTACTTTGTGGATTTGTAATGGGACACAAAAGCCAGCCCAGAAAAGCAAATACGTTGGACATTTGAAAATAATAAAACGTTTTTACCATAGGTAGTAATTGGTGTTAAAGTGGTCCTTCATACACTAACAGTGCTGTATATTTTTATTATTTTCTCCCTCTCATGGTATGCAAATATGATCATTATACCACATACTAACGCAATCAGCATATCTCTATATCTTTGAAATTTGTGGGAATTAATGGAGATAACATGGAATATTAATATGAAATGCCAAGAAAATTGTTCACATAAAACAACTTTTCCATTAGAGGACTTTAAACCTCATTTTTTTTCTGCTGTGAATCTTAAGTATGCATCTAAGCAGGAATGTGAAACACTAAGTATTCTATCTTTTTTTAAAAGAGCCCTTTCCTCAAGGTTCAAAATGCTAATTCTAAGCAAAACAGTATTTGTAGAATAAACAATATACAAACCTAAGTTAGTCCAAATCTACTGTTTTCTTTTAGTATCTATCGAAATTTAAGAAAAGGTCAAGGATCTTCCTGTGTAATATAAAATCAGATACTTACAATTTTTCTGATGTGTATTGCTATTACATTTCCTTTTCAATTTTCTAGAGCATGTTGAATTATTTTTTTTAAAGAAGAAAATAGTACAGATGTATTACAGGGCAAATACTAACTGAATGGAGTCACATAACAATACTTTTGTCCAAAAATAAGATTCAACTTCATCTCCTTTAAACTTAAGAGTTTCCTCAAGAGCAACCTTGTAATCATTTTGTCGCAGTATTTGTTCACTCCTTTACCTCTTGGCACGTGCTAAACTCCTTAGGAGGCAAAACTGGAAACCAGGTAGTATTAACCTTTGCAAATATCTCCCAATGATGAGCCATGGAAGCTCAAAACACAAAGTCTCTGCTAGCTGCCTGGACAGCAGAATGTTCCTTTGGGGATGGACAATATTGAACTTCTTTGCTCATGCTATGTTCAATTTTCACTCTTCCTTCTATCTTTCTATTACTGACGGAGGTAAACACAGAAGACATCTTTGAGCTATTTGCCTGAATGAGACGCATGAGAAAGACAAAGACATTTTCCACTTTTGTTTCATTTCCTTGTCTGACAAGTTTATTCTTGCAGTATCTGGGAGTGGGAGTGAAGAGCAGCTAGTTCACAGGAGCTTTGGTATACAAGGAACACCCAAACTACTGTCACCCGAAATTCAACTACCCTGCACCATCAAAGGAGCTTTGCAAGATGCACGCAGTCTTGGTTTCCAAGGAAAAGGAGAGAGAGCATGAAAGGTCCTGTGTGAAAACCTGGCTCAGCTACACTGAATTTCCTCCACAGAATTGGCTCATACCTTCCCAAGGCATCTACAAGGCTCACACACTCAGTCCACAGCCAGCTCCCTGTGTGCTTCTTCACCATCTCACCTATCTCTCTATCTCTAGATATCTACCTATCATCAATCTATCAATCTGTCTATCTGTCTGTCTTAATTTTTCTTCTTTCTATGGAATACTGGGGTTTCTAGGCAATCTACCATTTATACTACACTCTCAACCCTTTAGGTTGTTTTTCAGAGAGGGTCTCATGTTTTCTGGGTGCAGTTTTTCATGTTCCTTCTTCCCTACTCATGTAACTGCTAGAATATTATAAGGCATTTTTTCTCTTTGTTTCATTCTTGAATTTACCTTATTTCTGATTCACTTCCCCAGTTTGCCCTGAAGTTTTTGTGACTCAGATAAATCTGTTTCTCTCATATGTTTATCACATGCTCACTATCTGATGCTAGACAGCAAGAAATATTACAATTAACTAGAGATGGTGGCTCAGCTCTGCTGAGATCTTAGCTACTTAGGAGGCTGAGGTCTGAGAAGGAAGGTTCAAAGACAGCCTCAGTAAACAAATACAGGGGATTCTAATGTCCAATTAACAAGCCAAAATACAAGTGGAGGTGCGGCTTGACCAAAACATTAAACAAAACAAAACCAACAATAAGAACAGCAACAAAAAAGTGAAAACAGAATTCCCTGACAATTTTGACAAAATACCATCATGTATCCATATACGCACACTCATACACATAAACAAAATTAAAATCAATATATCACAACTTATCTTTTCATTATATTTATAATAAAGTCATCCCATAAGTTACTACTAATAAGAAATAATATATTGAATGTTTTTAATTTCTTAAAATTTAAGGTATGTTTTTAACTGGTACATGAAACATAAAACTGCACATATTATTGGGGTACTATGTAAGGTTGTCACACATGTATAAATTCAGTATGTTGGAAGTGGCGCTGTAGCTCAAGTGGTAGAGTGCTCGCCTTGAGCTGAAGAGCTGAGGGACAGCACCCAGGCCCAGAGTTCAAGCCCCACGACCGACCAAAAATAAAAGAGCAATAAATTCAGTATGTTTCAATTCTACTTAAACCTCTCTGCCTCCTCAAACATCTATTTCTTCTTTATGGAGAAACTCTGACTATAAAGGAAATGCAAATCAAGACAACAATGAAATTCCACCTCACACCAGTTAGAATGTCCGTTATCAAGAAAACTAACAATAACAGATGCTAGCAGGATGTGGCCAAAGGAAATCCTACTACACTCTTGGTGGGAATGTAAACTTGTTCAACCACTCTGGAAAGCATTGTAGAGGTTCCTCAAATGACTAAACATAGAGATTCCCTATGACCCAGCAATCCCACTCCTGGGCAGTTTCTAAATGATACAAGCAATGCCATACTAAAGCTACCAGCACAACCATGTTCATTGCAGCATTGTTTACCAAAGCCAAGATATGGAATCAACCCAGATGCCCCTCAGTGGATGTATAGATTTAAAAATATGTGGTCTAAATACACAATGTAATACTATGCTTCCATCAGAAAGAATAATATTGGCCCATTTGTAAGGAAATGGAAAAACTTTGAAAAGTTATATTAAACAAAACAAGCCAGACCCAAAGAAACATAAGTTGCATGTTTTCCCTCATTTGTAATAATTAGAATGTCCCTATAAATATACAAGTAAACACAATGGATGGTAAAAGACAAAAAATTTACACTTGGACATGACAAATTAAGCAGGACTCTAAACATTCACACAGTGAGACCAAAGGAGGATATTCTTAGGAGAGGATCACAAAGGCTCAAAGGCTATGTACATATAATCCTATAAAGTGATGTATATTGAAGTGAATTGTAAGAAATGGAAAAAAGAGGTTATTGTTATTTTGCTTTTTTCCCCGCGGCTTTGTCTCTGTTTTTTGACTTCTGTAGCTTTTGTATTGTATGTAAGTTTATCTGCTTTGGGGAGGGCAAGGGGAAACACAGAAACAGTGGGACAAAGGGTGAACTAATTCAGCAGTAATACTAATTAGACACTGTGGAAAATGAATTATATAACTTGTGGGGAAGTGGAGTTGGAAGGGAAAAACTGAAAAAAACAGGGAAGAGGTGACACTCTTCAAAAGAAATGTACATCTTACCTGACTTAAGTAACTCTAACCCCTCTGTATATCACTTTCACAATAATAAAAAAAAACATGTACTTCCTTCTAGGTTTGTATCATCTGCAGGACATTATATTTATCAATAGCCTGCCAAGAAATAACACATCATAACTTTATCAAGTATCATGGTCAATAAATATCTTATGTCATTTAACCTCATAGCAGACTATGACAGACACTACCACTATCACTGACAGCCATCATTTATCTGGGTCTTGGAAAAAAGGTGTCCATTCATTGACAATGTTTCCTGGAAAAGCAATGTGGAAGTATATAGCGTTTAGGTCAATTAAACAATTTAACAGGGTCAAACTAATTTATCAATTAAGTATTAATAATACTTAATTATAATTACATAATTATAATTAATAACAATTAATTATTAATGACTTTTAAGACTTCACTATATAACACTGGTGAGATCTATAGTGAAATTCAATGGAAGAACTATGTCGTGTGTCTTTTAATCTTCTTTGGCTAAAATTTGGTCAAAAAATGAATAGGAAACATTATATTGAGATCTGTTAGGAAACCTATCAAGAGTAACTTATAACCTCCCTATTCAAATTCAAATACTGATAAAACACGAAATATTAATACATTCTTCAAAGTACAGTAGAGACAGAGGGCAATCATCCAGAATCCGCAAATTTCATAACATCATTGAGCTGAAATGCCTGAACGTGTTTGTTCTTCTTTTTGTGCTCTCACTTGGCTTCCCTCCCCCTCCCGGATTAGCCCTTTACTACTTGAGCCACACCTCTACTTCCAGCTTTTTGCTGGTTATTTGGACATAAGTGTCTCATGAGCAGCTAGAATAACTGGATGCGGGGCATGGGTGGGGGAAGAGCATGGCCCACACGGGACTCAAAAACGCCCAGCGCTGGCTCCATGCTCTCCAAGGATGGAAATAGAGCAATTTTCAGAGTTCTGTGACTCACCCGAAATAGCTGCTCCTCTGCTCAGACACTTGAACAGAAATTTCCACCAATGAGCCCATCCTGCCGTGAATCACGGGGAGAAATCAAAAGCAACATAGCCATGAGATCATGCCAGGTTGTCTGAGCACCCAAATACCACACAACCCAGGCATCAAAGTTGAACGAGCCGGTCGTGGTGGGTACCTGTGGCTCACGCCTGCAGTCCTAGCTACTCAGGAGGCTAAGATTTGAGGACTCAAGTTCAAAGCCTATCCGGGCAGACAACTCCATGAGATTCGTATCTCTAATTAACCAGCGAAAAGACAGAAGTGAAAGAATGTGGCTCAAGTGGTAGAGCACCATTCTTGAGACACAAAGTCAAGTGCAAGCTGAAGGCCCTGTGTGTACAAGGCCCAGAACTGGCACATGCAAAAAAAAGGGTGTCAGAGCATACTGCAGTTTCCTAGGAAGAATGATTGTGAAAATGCAGCTGGAGAAACAAGAAAAAACATAGCAAATGAAAGCATTTCCAGGAAAGAGCTCAATATAAATCAGAGATGCTGTGTGTGTTATTAGCCAGCCACATGCTGGGGTAGAGCTGTGGAAAGACAAGGTAGGCTCTTTCTACTCTGATCTCATATTTAAAACAAACCAACAAAATTGTCTGGATGTGGGTATGTAGAAATGCAGTAGATATTTCATCTAAGAGACAGAAAGAGTGAACATGATGGAAAAAAAGGGAAAACACTATGTGAAGAGAATAATTTCAAACAATGTCAACCACAAATAGATATAAAACAGATAAAATTGGCAAGAATAGTGTGTGGGTGTTGGAGATTTGGACTGCATTAGGAAAGGCCTAAAGACTTCTGATGATAGACCGCACATTGTCGAGTCACATGATACGCAAGATTTGGTGTCGTAAGGTTTTTCTCTGTGGTAAGATTGTGGTGTGTGAAATGTTCAAGCTCACATGAAATAGTAGAGCCTTGGGCAAGTGCTAACATGCTAGACTTTGGTGAAAAAGCTAAGGGACAGGATCTAGATGCTGATTTCATTCAAGACCAGACACAGCTATACACACACACACACACACACAGAAACACACACACAGAATTCTCCTAAATTGTGAACTAATGAAAATACTGATTTAATCAGAAGTATTTTTATAGCATAGCATGAGCTTTACTTGGGAAAAAATCTTAAGCTTTTATAATTGAGCCAAATTTTTTTTTTTTTGTCCAGGTGATCTACAGAGGGATTATAGTTACACAAGTAAGATGTTAAGTAGGTTTCTTGTCAAACTTGTTCCCCTTCCCTCATTTTTCTCTTACTTTCCTTCCCACATGCTCCCCCCCAAGCTGTACAAATCATTTCCAACATATTGTCTTGTGAATATCACTGTTGCTTTGCTTCTTCTCTCATCCTTTGTCCCACCATTCTGTTGTTCCCCTTCCCCTTCCTAATTCAGATAAACATGTATACAATACCAGGGCACCAAAATCTAATACAGTGACAACAGGGGATATACCATAGGGGGAAGAACATATAATAGAAACAAGAAATCACATAGTACATTAAACACAGCCAATGTCATTTTGAGATACCCCAAAGTGGGTTCTGAGTACTCAATCATTTTTGAAAAATGTTTGAAAAGTATGATCCTGCATATGTAATGGATATTTGTAAGTCACAAATGAGTATGTCATATAATTTTTATTTAACCTGTCTACTTAAAACAAAAAGAAAAATGAACTCACTCGCATTACCCTGGATGGGTAAAACCTGTCCACCTACAGAAAGCAGTGCTGACAGCTCTGCTGCAGATGCCACTGCCTTGTGGCACTGTTAAGTTGGTGAAATTACCAATAGACGCTGTTTGCCTCACATGCATCTCCCTTGTACTGGACTACAAGTTAATGGTTTCCCCTAAAATTAAATGAAAAAAAAAGAGAAAGAAAAGAATCCAAAGCCAATTAAGAAGCAAATGGAGAGTCACTGGAGAGTAAAGCCTTGGCTCTGTCTTCAAGATGCTTGTGTGCTCATCAGGCAGAGAAGGTGTTGTCAGCATGTTAAACTTTAAAGAATCTATTCCTCTCCTCCAACTTTTCTGCAGAAAACACTCTATACAACTCTACTGGGTCCTTTATCTGAGTTTGGGGCAGAGAAGTCACAGTGCTTCTGGAAACACATCGATCTTCTTTCTTTGTTTATTTGGTACCTGTGCCAGGCCTTCTTCATGCTCTTGTCTGGCTTTGAACTCAGGGCTAGTGTTCTACCACTTGGACCCCAGTTCCACTGAAAGTCCTTGGGCAGTTTAATGGAGACAAGAATCTCCTGGACTTGTGCTGCACGGACCAGCTTCATACTGCCATCCTGCGAACTCAGCCTCCTGGGTAGCTTGGATTACGGGTACGAGCCACTAGCTCCTATAGCAAGTCTTAGGTAGCTAATAAGAAATTCTAATTTTTCCTTAATTTGGCACAGATGAGAATATCAAACAACATAAACCCATTTCTGCATTGAGGTTTGGCCTGACTCTCTTACAAAATAAGAGTTCCGTGCCATTCTTTATTCCTTGCTTTGCGATCAGGTTCACAGACCAAAACCTTGTTGAACACATCAGCATCTAAGAAGGAATAGTTAGATCTTCTAAAAAGCCCAGATATAGATAGATAGATAGATATAGATATAGGCATACATAGATCTATCTATCTATCTATCTATCTATCTATCTATCTATCTATCTATCTATCTATCCATCTATCTATCTCTTTAGCTTGCACATGACTGCTTACTCCCACAAATGACTCCTTTGAAGAAACACTGGTCCTGAGACTCGTCTGTGGTCCCTAAGCTTCAGAATAGTTATAGCAGGAAGCTGCCTTTTACTGTGCCAAGTTTTCTGCAGACAAGCCTAGCCTACCATTTCAGCGATGGCGTGTACCACTAGAGCAGAGAGCCAGGGGCACTCGGCATGCCCCTGTGGCATGCTGGGTGTGCATTCTCCACTTCTGTCTCAGCTAACAGGTGGCCCCCAGCTGAAAGACCAGGGCCTCAGGCTCATTTTGCTGGAAGTGCCAAGGATGCATCATGATCCATCATCACACCACAGAACTCAGACCTGAAACCGAAAGCTGTGCAGCTTGTGCTGGCAACTCACAGAAAAGAGGCCCCTGCCAGGGAGACGCAGCACAAGTCCTGTCCCCAGACTCTGTTTTCTACCAACATTCATAATTATACAATCAACAAAGTGTAAGCTGATTCTGTTGTATACACACATATGAATATCATCAACATAGAACTAGTTAGGTTCTTCTGTGGGAAGAATGCTGTTATCAAACACATTTTCACAAAATAATCTTGTTACAAGAGAAGTATTTAGAAAACCTGGGGAGTATTTGAATTTTGAGTATTTGAAACACATAGATATTTGAATTCCTAGAAACAATCTGTAAATGAATTATTTAAATAATTATTTATAAAATAAAAGGTGTGCCACACACCCCTTACTTAACATATGTGTTCCTTACCTTTGGGTATTTTTTTAAAAAGCAAAGAAAAAAATAACATGCACAACAATTGTTTAGCTTTCAACATTTATTAAAAAAATATAGTTAGTAACCCAGGGAGCAGATAATCGAGAAAGTCAACGTCTGCAATGTTTTCAATCAAGCCATAATTATAAGTTGAAGACACTAAATGATTTTACCATTTTCCACCTGAAAATGTTCAATGTTGGTGCTAATTATATAACAGCATGATTATTGCCATGTCAGGCATAATTATTTATAAATTAGGCATCATATGTATAAACTCTAATTATTAGCGAGGTAAAACTTAATACTTCTGCTTTTCTGGCCATTTATTGGAGTTGAGACTCACAGACTTTCTTTATTGCCTGGGCTAGCTTTGAACCATGATCCTCAGATCTCAGCCTCTTTAGTTTGTAGGATTCCAGGTGTGAGCCACTGGTGCCTGGCTAGGTAAAACTTTTATCAACATATAAATTTTACTTTAATAAGACTCATAGAGTCAAATACAGGTAAATTGTTGCTTTGGAGCAGGATAAAACTACTTTTCAAAAGTGAGAACCAGTAGAAAGAAGAATTACAGCTGTAATCTTGGCTACTCAAGAGGCTGAGACGTGGAGGTCTATGGTTCAAAGCCACCCAGGGCAGAAAAGTCCATGAGATTCTGTCTCCAACTAGTAGCGAAATGGCAGACTGGAAGCATGGCTTAGGTGGTAGACCACCAGCTGTGAGTAAGCAATCGGAGTGGGATCGCAGGGCCTTGAGATCAAGTGCGAATAACAGCTCAAACAGTTTGTAAACAATGAAAATGTGCTCCCTATCATAACAACACTGCACAATTTTTACACATGTATAATCTATGCATAGATTAAAGCACCTTACAACATACACAATTCTATTATATCAGCTTGATTAGGGAACAAAATGCATTATTTTTTTGTTCAAAGACATGGAAATTGAGAGCAAATGAATTAGAAAAACTTTCATGTTAAAGAAGCACAATTTTTAAAAGTCCAATTATGTTAATTTTGTATAAAAAAACAGAATAATTGGTGCTTACTTTCTAAAAGAACCTGTGTATGGAAACTACAGATTTTTCTTGTGAGTACTAGGCCTGCTTGCCCTTTCCTTAGACAAACACCTTCTCTGTCAATGCCCAGGGGCAGCGAACATGTCTGCTCTCTGCTCCCTGGCTCTGAAGGGCAAACGCGCCCTGCATTTTAAGCCTTAGGCAAACTTGCTGTTTGTGATATGGAACAGGGTTCCTATTTTCCGTTGCTGTTCACTAAATCAAGGTAGTCTGAAGAATCAGTCTTTCTGCTCATCAGCCATTCAGAAACCCAAGCGATTTGTGGAATAATTATTTCCTAATGACATTTACTGAAAGAACAAATGTTTACTGGATTTGACAATTTCTGATTTCTAGCTAGAGTTAGATACCAAACAAAATAAGCTGCCTGAATTACCCTTCGCATGCAATTATTTAAATAATATGTTAAATAACATAATAACGGAAGTGTCATGCTAACCCTGTAAAGTGTCTGCCCAAATACTAGGATAAATAAAACATAAACCCAACATGACTTTCCTAAATTGAAATTTGAAAATACACGCAGAGAGCCCTGGAGTATATATGCGGGTTAATGGAAGAGCTGCACCTTGAGGAAAATTCAGCTAAAGAATCATAAAAGGTCCACAAACTCATTAATGGTAAAATTAAATTTCAGTTATCTCTCAGCCTGACACGGGAAAAAGAGACATCAAACAGAAATGTCTGAATTACATCATGTACATTAATCAAATGAACTATTTTCCCAGCAAGCATTGGGCATAGATTGATTCAGGCTTTTTAGGCAATGTGGACCAGAAAGCCCCTTGATGAATACACATCAGCGTGCTCTTTTTCCCACCCTACACTTGTCCCAAATAGCCCAGTGTTTCCCAGTCCCAAGCTCCTGGTGCTCAGTTCTCAGGTATTAAATGAGGGTACAAGAAATGTGTGTGCTACAGGAGCTCATGTCTGTAATTCCAGCTGAGGAGGCTGAGATCTAGGATCACAGTTAAAAGCCAACCTCCAATTAACCACCAAAAAGCTGAAAGCAGAGTTATGGTTCAAGTGGTAAAGTGCCAGTCCTTGAGCAAAAAATGGTAACCTATCCCTAGGTTCAAGCCAGTATTAGCATGCACACGTGCAAACACACAGACACACACACACAGACACACACACACACACGAGTATACTAGTACATGGTTTACCACCAAAGTTTCCTGCAAATCAATTCCAAGATATAAAATTGCATTCCAGTTAACATTAAAACAGCAAATCCCACTCGTTTTTCCAAGTTGAGAATCGGAGCCCATCTGTTGAATTTGGCATTTTGGCACAACTGTTATTTGTGATTTTGCTTGATATGTTTGATCTGGATTTTTAGTACTAACCATTAATTGTGATTTTATTTGATTATACACCGCTCTCTGGGATGCTTGCCTGCAAACAGATTTGTAAATGCAAATTTTGCTATCTTTTCCTCTCTAAAATTAGCTTGAGGTTTTTGGAAATTGTGGAACAGCAACAGAAGCTCAACAAATTTGTTCAGAAAAGTGTGTTTTGAATATAGTTTGAATCTTCTGCATGTAGGTTTATTAGAAGCATTCACATTTGTGGCAGAAAATACATATGTGTTCTAAAGGACTGATTCATCATTATCAGAATTAGGAAATCCATACTAAACAAAACAAACTACCAGACACCAGTGGCTCACACTTGTAATCCTGGCTACTTAGGAGGCTGAGATCTGAGGATCTTGGTTCAAAACCAGCCCAGGAAGGAAAGTCCATGAGACTCTTATCTCCAATTAATCACCCAAAATCTAGAAGTGAAGCTATGGCTTAAGCAGTATAGCACCAGCCTTGAGGGAAAAAACTAAATGACAGCATTCTGTCCCTGAGTTCAAGCCCCGTTAATATGCAAAACAACAACGAACAACAGAAATTAAAAAAAAAACAACCCTCGCAGTTGCAAATTGTACAGAAATATTTTCAGCACCATGGAATTAAAACGGACAAAATGCTGAAAGACTCAGATTGAGATGTAGTTTAAAGACTCCTTTCTTTCCTTCCATCACATGATCGTTGTGATACAGGGCCTCCCTGTGCAGCCCAGGCTGGCCTCCGTCTTGCAATTCTCCTGATGCAGCCTTCCCAGAGCTCAGTGATGGGCATGTGTGATGAGCCCAGCAGTGGTTTTGCTTTCTCCCCCTTCATCTCCCCTGACCACCTGACTGGAGCCCTCTGTTCCCTGCTCTCTGCTTCCTGTGAATTCAGCCACCAAATAATTCCTCTGTGAAAAGTTTGTGTCTGTTACCAAGGGGCAGGACTAGGTCACAGGATGGATTTGACTGACCTCTAGCCTGATGGCTGAAGCCAGGCACAGAATCTGCCTCACACCAGTGGTGACAGAGGACCAGAAAAGCAGCACACAGTCTGCTATGTGTGAAGTAGGAAACTCCATCCTTTCTACCAGTACACCCAATGAAGTTCTTAGCATTTGGGTTAAAGCAGGGATCACGGCTGAAATGTCTGTTTTCTCCAGTTCATGTAAACGAGAGAAAGGAAGGGAGACCAGAAATTTTGGAATGAGTAGCAAATTGAAAAGCTTGAGTCCTATCTATGGAAGTCATATGGCCTTCAGAGTCTGCTCATTTTTTTCTTTTCATGTAGGCATATAAATGGAGCATTATAGAGCTTTGGATTTTCAAGAGATGAGCAATTTTCAGCTTTTTCTTAAAATCAAGCTCAACTCTAAGAGTTGGTTAAATATGCGGGTCACCTTTTTTTATACTCCGATTGTCCATTCTAGTCTGAGAGGCCAGACCAGAACATGACTGGAATGGTAATGTGTGCCTGGGAAATCTCAGGTCTCAAGAAAGCAGTGGAGAAAAGCAATCCATTTGAGAAAATGTTCACAGTGTGCATTAGCTGAGCTCACCTGAGCAACATTTCTTTATTTATTCAAGTTGCACAATGTGGAAAATATAGTTATATTACCTCTGCATAGAAAAACGTTCGATGGAGCTATGTATAAAGCAGGCATGGTTAAACTTGCCATCAGTTACACCTAACTACTGCTTTGGTTAATCCAAAGAATCCAGAAGCATAAACAGGACACTTTCTTGCCAACAAACAATAAAGAGATATAAAGCAAACTCTTCTCTCTCATATTATTCCTCTCTGTATTGCATTGTTCATAGTTTATTTAGGCTTTACCCATTTATGTTATATACATAGAAGAGCAAGTTAATGAATACAAATATATCTATCCATGATCACAAGATTACCACAATCTCTCATTATTTTTCTCTCCTTTGGAAATCTATACCTACACATATGGACACACACATATGAAGACATACCTACATGTATGCACGCCTACACAAATGAACACAGTGTCATATGAGCCCCCCACATACACATGGACACATGGACACACACAAACTCACACTATTCTCTTCCTCAGTAACTTTGATGTACTACCTATTTTATGACCATATAAAACATATCTCCTATGGAAATTTTAGTACATATTATTCACCTAATATCTAGTTTTACAATCCTATATTCAATTCAATAGTTTCAAACATTAATATTTTAGAAACACAATATTGAAGGTGGATATATCCCCTTGCATTTTCTTGCTATCAAATGTGAATGTTACTCTTTTCTTTATGTAGCTACTCTGTGACAAATTAGAAACATTTTCTTTTCTATTGAATTTTGTAACCTAATACATTTACAAATTGCCTGGAATTCTCTTCTTCCATAGAGGAGCTTATTGAAATCCTATAGGTTCAGACACTGGTAGGAAAAAATACTGATATTCAGAGCTGTCTAACCAGGAATAAGTATTCATATATTTTATTCTAAGTCTTCAAGACTAGGGAAGAGGAAACACAAAATGTGAAGGACAGAAGAGTGTAATTAGTGTGAAGGCAAGGGATTGAGTCTCGGTTAAAGGGTAGATTTGGTTCTCACCCTAGGATGTTAATAGGCTGCTGGAAAGAGAAATTTATCAAGTAGTGATTTCCAGCACCTGTGTTCAGCACCACACAGCTTGATCCTGGGCTATTCATCTCTGCACACTCTTTCTTGCAAAAATTTCTAAATCCACTCGATATGAGTAACTCTCTGCAGAACAGCTCCGGCGATGTTTTAATGGTGAAGGAAGTCTATTTCTAACCAACCAATTATGACCTCCTGCCTCTGTCTTAGAGACTAGGACCACAGGTGCCCCTCTTGGTTTGTCCGTTGAGATGAGGCTCTCAATAATGTTTAGCCCACGCTGACTCTGAATCACCATCTGGTTGAGCTCTGCCTCCTGCATAACTGGAATTACAGGGGTGAGACACAGCACCCAGCCTTTTTCCTTCTATTTTGGTTACAGTTTAGGAGATTAGGTAGATATTTTGAATCCATAGAGTACATTGTGTTTGTCATATTTAAAATGCTTAGACACAATCTCCTTACTACCAGTTTGTGTTAAAAGTCTAATTTCTTAGGGACATAGTTGCGATGTCTAGTGAGATCTTACAGTATTCTCTACAACAGCATCTATCTTCCTATTCTATTATTTACGTCCTATGATCTTCGAGTGTCACCTTTGAACAGAAAAGGGTGGATGCACTTTCCACAGTACCGTTTATTTTGCATTTTTTGAGAAGGAGTAAGATTAACATGCTAAAGAAAAACAACGCGGTGTGGGAGCCTGGTGAGAAGGGGCTGTTGCAGGGACCACCTTGAATCCTGTTCACGATCATCGGGTCACACATTGGGATTTTTTTATTATTCGTAGGTATGAAATTGCAGTGGCCAGATCACAGCGCAGGGCTGCCCCCCCCCACCTTCCCGGGGCCTGTTCCCATGCTGTCCCCAGTGCGGTCTCCAGGGAGCCACTTGCTTCTCCTCCTGCTGGGAGCGCATCTCGTGATTCACGGAGCACTTTGCTGCTGTGGCAGCCCGATCAGGGGAGCAGACGTGTGCCAAGACCAGAACAGGGAGCCCGACATTCAAAAGAAATTACCTGTAGAGTAATATCAATAGTGATATTAATGGATGTGTTTAAATGGCTTGGATCTCTCTCTTTCTCTCTCTCATGCACACACACATACACACACATACATACACACACACATCGATTTGGCAAATGCTGCAGTCTTGCTCTAACAATGATTGATTGATTGATTGATCTTCCTAGGGAAGACAATAGCTTGATGATAAGTTCAGGGGAAATCTGATTCTCATCTTTACTGTTCTTAGAAATATTCATTTTTCTTCTCCAATCCACAGACCTGGATGTCTTTTCATTAATTCTTGTTTTCTTTGCTCTCTCTCTCTCTCTCTCTCTTTTTTTTCTCTCTCTCTCTTTCTTTCTCTTTCTCTCTCTCTTTCTCTTTCTCTCTCTCGCTGTGTGTGTGTGTGTGTGTGTGTGTGTGTATATGTGCACCAATGTCATGGCTGAAGGCCTGGATACTGTCACTGGACTTTGACGTTCAAGGCAGGCTCTCTCCTCCACTTGAGTCACAGCTCCACTTCTGGCCATTTGCTGGTGAGTTGGAGCTAGAAGTCTCACAGACTTTCTTGCCCAGGTTGGCTTTAAACCATGATCCTCAGATCTCAACCTCCTGCAGAGCTGGGGTCACAGGTGTGAATCCCTGGCACCCAACAGAAGTTAACTTTTTAGTGTACACATCTACATCCTATGTTATTTAAATTACCACTAGTCATTTTATTATTTGGAAGCTAAGGTAAATATAATCTCAATTTACTTCATGAGTAGTTTAATGTATATACTGTATAAAAAGAGCTATTTTTCATCTGTTGGTTTTGCCCTGCAATCACACATGTTTACTCATCTATTGGTCCAGATTTTGTGACTATTTAGAATTTTCAACTTATAAGATGATATCTTCTTCACCCAGAAATAGATTTCTTCCTTTCTGATTTGATTCCCTCCTATCCTTCTCCTGCCTGAATCTTGGCTAAGATTTCCACTCTGTGGTACCTACCAGTGTTAAGAGTGGTTGATTGTCTCTGCTCGCCCTGTCTCAGCGTTGGTGTTCATTTTTTTTTTCCTTTTCTCCATTGAGAATGACCTTAGCTCAGGCCTTTCTATAAATGGCTTTTGTCGTTCCGGGGTACATATCTTCTTCCAAAGCTCTTTTGTGAGATTTTCTTTGTATCATGAATAGATGGTGGATTTTTTTTTTCAGTCAAGGGTTTGAAGTACAACATGAGGTGGGGAGCAGGTGGATGGGACCAAGGTGCTCACCACAAAATGAAACATGGAAAGAAGAAATAGGTACTGCCATGAACAACCAGAGATAAAATCACTGCCCAGCTTCATTGATTACTTACTCTTTTTTATTATTATCTTTAAGAAGTTGTATAAAGGGGGTTTCCATTCACCATGATGGTGTATGCATCCTGCTCTACCTCACTCCTTCCAGGTTCTCCCATCTCTCCAGCCCCACCCCTTCTCTCCTGTGACACGGGCCCACGTTCACGGGCGTGTGTGCACTGAATGCACTGATTGCGTTCTCCCCCTTCCCTCACTGCACGCCTCTGTATCCCCTTTCTCATTTGAATTTCATAAACTCTTTCTGGTCACATCAGCCTGGGGAAACCACAGAATAAGGTCATGTGTTCCTTGCCATCTTGCAACAACCTCTTTAAAATACATGTATGGAAATAATTCACCTTTATGATGGTCAGACTAGTCATTCAAACTGTATTCTTATGGAGAATCCCACAGCACTTTTCCCAAAAAGTCACGAATGAAATTTTAATACTCTTTCTGATAACTGACATTTTTAATTGCTTCTCGTCCTTAACTGGAATACATACAACATTTTATTTTTAAAAAAAGAAAATAGATGATGTTAGTAAAGGTTCAATGAGAGATAAACCTAAGGATGTTTAAAACAGCAATGTACTTTAAGAGAAGGAAATGGGAGAGAAAATAATGGAGGGTAGCTCTGAAAGAGAAAAGCAGAGAAAATGTGTTTTAATCATTTTTCTTCTGCCATGAAATGTGTGCTTTATTATTGGCGAAACTAAACCATCTGTGAAAAAATTGCTTTCCTGATAACTCTAATGACAGATTAAACAGAGAGCAATTTTGTAATGATGTGTTGGATAATTTTAGAGATCCCACTCTAGCTCCTCTTACAGGATAATTATTAATGTTTCTCTTCTAAGCTGTAATACTTAATAGGAGCAAGGGAGGATTAAGAAGTGTAGGAGAATGTTTAATACTTTGGATAATCTTTGAGTAGTCCCTTGACTAAGTTCTATTTAATTATATCCATTAAGCATATCCAGCGATAGATAACCGGAGAAGATTATTTTTCTCAAACTGAAATATTTCAAAAATGGACTCTGAATTAAAGCCATGATATAGAATTTCTCTGGCCAGTAAAATAGCTGTTTGCAAGGTGATTTCTTTTCATATGTAAGTGAGATGCCATTCAACCAAATTTAGTATTTCATAAGGAATTTAACAGGGTGCTTACCAAAAAGTACAGTGTTATTATTTTATCCTATGTATTCTAAGGCATAATAAAATGAAAATAAAGCAAGTTAATTGATATATGTATATATCCAAATACATTTATATTTATAAATCTATAAAAGCAAACACAATACACTGTGAAATATATAGAGTAGGACATGGGAGGTTTCCGAGCATATGAGTTGTTTTTCACAAGAAAATAGACAGAGAAATTTAAAATCCTTTCTTGTCTTTAGGATTACAGGACAATTGGACGTTTACAGAGAAGAGAGGATTGCATTTCAGACACATTCTGTCAGTGTTTCTGTGGGCAGTTGGGGATTGCCAGCACTTTATCTAGATTAAGCCTTAAAGTAACTCTTACATCAAAGTGACTCTCTTGGCATAGAAGTGACTGATTCTAATGAAATCAAATGGGAGGAGGACAAAGAAGGGCTGTCTGTGTGCCTCAAGAGCTTTGCCACCCAGCATGCTCCAAGATTTCCTTTAAAAGTTTAAGAACTTGACATTAAACAGCAATTTCACCAAACAAAGAACTTAAGCAGTTGCTGTCGCTGAGCTTTCTAAATGTAGCAGTGGATTTTTTTTTTTTTTTCTGGGAGTACTTTCTTCCCAAGCAGGATTTAGGAGATTAAGTGATTCTTAGAAACATTTGCTGAAATGCATAGGTCATTTGATTACAACTGTATTAACTCTTGACTGGTTCCTGCCAACAATATCTGGTTTATTTCAGGATGTGATGGTTACAATTGCTTTTAACTGTTTTCACGTGGTAGTCACCAAGATAATATCAATTTGCAATTTTTCTTTTAACATTCTTTTTTTTAAAATCCTCTTTGGTGAGGGGTCTATTTTCTATCCTGGCTTAAGATGATCTTGAAACCAGTCACCTGTGGCTCATACCTGTAATTGTAGCTACTCAAGAGGCTGAGATGTTGGGATCAAACTTTGAAGCCAGCCCAGGCAGGAAAGTCTGTGAGACTCTTATTTCCAATTACCCAGTAATCAAGTGATAGAATGTTAGCCTTGAGTCCAAAAACCAAACAAGAGCCTGAGAGGCCCTAAGTTCAAGTCCTTGTAGTGGCATAACTACATGTGTGTGTATGTGTGATGTATGTATGTATGCATGCATGCATGCGTGTGTGTATATATATATATATATATATATATATATATTTGTATGTACTCACCCAACTAAAAAGCTTCTGTTAATTTATAGTGTGTATCCAGTATTGGTAAGCTTGATATACATGAATATGTATATATATATGTATATCCATATGAATGTTATTGAGCACTCCTCATTCATATCTTGTGTAGGATATCATCAAGTTCATACAAGTTTCTTATCTCTCAAAATTAACATGTTTATACCTACTCTGCTTATGTGTAGGTTTTCTTGTGATGATTTGAGAGTGCAGCGACTCCCTGCCCATTGGGCTCTAGAAATCTCAGTCCCACAGGAAGGCACCTGTGCCCTAAGCCAGGACTCACACTTCGATGCTCTCCAGATAGAGACCCTCTCACGTGTGACCGATGAACACAACTGATAATTGTCCTGAAATTGAAGCTGTTTCCTAAGTCGTTCTCTGCAATTCTTATCTCCTGTAATCTACAGCAGGAAAGTCTGTGAGATGCTTATCTCCAATACAACAAAAGGCTGTGCAGAGTAGAGATGTGGCTCAAATGGTAGAGGATCAGTTTCTATTGATAAGTGCATTAGGTCCTGAGTCCAAGGCTCCAGAATCAGCACAAAATATGGAATCTGTACGTTTATGCATGTATGCATGTGGATATGTGTAGATGCTGGCACATACCTGTGTACATATGCATATAGGTACACATGTGCCTATGTACGTGTGTATACACGTATGTGTTCATACATGTGCATATATGTATACATGTCTTTATACATAGATTTTTGTGCATGTGCATGTGTATACATGAGTATGTATGTGCACGTGCATGTGCATATGTATATGCATATATATGTTGTGCATATGTGTGTTGTGTGTATATGTGTATGTGTATGCATATATGCAATATGCAAAGTAAAGGCTAACGATGTAACAGTACCTAATGTTTGTGGTATAACTTCATGGTTTCTTTGACATTGAAATAATGTGTGGTGTACATCAGAGAGCATCAAGCAAACATGGAGTTCTTTATGCCTGGTTTTGGTCTATACAAAGGCAGGATGATTTGTAACTGGAACAACCCAGTTCCCATCCAGAGATAGAAAGAACCATGTGACAAATGTTTCGTACCTGTCTCTCAGCTCACTGTGGACAGCCGGAATCTTCTATGAACTTCGTATTCAAAGCCAGCAGCCTGGGTACCATCCACATCCTGGATTGTGGAGAGGATCACCCCAATGTAAAATCTACTCCAGGAAATCTCAGACCAGCAGTTTCACAATCTCAGTGTGGTTTGGGACAGAATGTCCCAAAGTCTCTGGGTCTTACTTTCTAATCTTCTGTATAAATGTGTTCTAAGGATCAACTTCAGATTTCATTGCTAAGAGCTGAGTACTTAAAATTTTTCTCAAACAAGAATGAATATTGAAATTTGGGGTAAGGTTGTTTGACATGGGGGAGAATGTTGGAAAGGGTCACATTGATCAAGATGTATCCCACTCATAAATTGACATGTTGAGTTGGAACCCCTTGGTACAATTACTTAAAGATAATATAAAGTAAAGACTTGGTATGTCTTACCTTATGACCATAGAGTTTATGAAAACATGAATTATTATATTTGGATATTAAATACTTATTTGTTTCTAAGGGAGGAAGGCTTGGTAATAGTCCATAGTTTTCATAATGCTTCAAGTTTCCAAATATAAATCTGTGTTATATATACAGATATATATGCATATATATATTCATTTATGATCATTGAAATAATTGATGAATAAATAGTACATGTACCTAAGATTCAGGAATGAATGTGCATATATATGCATACATTGTAAGATACTTTCATTAACAAGCTAATTACTATACTACTTGCTTCACAAGATTAATTTTTTTGGTGACAAAACATTCAAGGTTTGTCCTTGTAAGTCCCCAATGTACTATCATAACTCTAAGCCATGTTCACATATCTGATCATCAGATCTCCTTTTCCTCACATCTCTAATTCTTTTCACTTTCTGACTGATATCTGTATCTCTGTTCTTCTAGTACTTGGAGAACAACTTGTGCTCTCTGCCAGGTGATGGCATTACTTTGAATCAGACCCTGAAAATCAGACACTGTGAGCACGGCCAGCCTGGGGTAGAAGCCCCTCCCTCTGGTAGGATTTCCTGCAACACCAACTACACATGAGCATGGCCAGCCTGGGGTAGAAGCCCCCCGCTCTGGGAGGATTTCCTGCAACACCAACTACATGACAGGTGGAAGTTTAGCTTTCTTTTATGTTTTGCTTGTCAGCTTTTGTGTGCTGATACTGGGTGTTGAACTCAGGTCCTCACAAGCTCACTAGGCTTTTCTGCTTAAGGCTGGTGCTTTACCGCTTGAGCTATGCCTCCAATTCTGCCTTTTACAAAAGTGGTTAATTGGAGATGAGAGTACTCAGATTCGTCTGCCCAGGTGGGCTGTCTTTGAATCAGGATCCCCATATCTCAGCCTTCTGAGTTGCCAAGATCACAAGCCTAGGCAACTGGCACCTGGATTCTATTTTTCTTTAGGAAAAATGGCCAAGAATGTAATTTCTGAGTGGGCTCTGGCCCTTAAAAAATACCATCCAAATTTCTGATTGTACTTTCTGCTATGCAGCTCTAATTATTTGAATCGTGTGGGTGAGCGCAGACTGTTTACCTCATTATCGCCCAATGGCTTTCAAGTCGAAGTCTGCAAACTATCCTCCAGGAAAGAAAAGCTCTGCATACATCATAAGAGCTCCAGGCTATAATTAAGCACGTGGATACAGTGTTTGTTAAAATCTTTTATTCTAGCAACCTAATTACAGCACGTTGCTGTAAGATTCATATTATTATGCAACTAAATTTCAAGTAAATCTTAACTATGGAATTTAATTTCAAAGTAATTAATTTACCAGTGTAGTACAACAATTTTCTCCACATGACATAATTATACATGTGCATATATGTGTGTATCTATACCACATGCATAATTTATTATAGAAAATTAAGCTGCAGGTCATGTGATTTGCCAATATTAAATCAGCAGGCGATATTCATTAATGACTTTTCTAATCGCACAAATAGAAAAAACGGTAACTTGAATTATTTTATTGCCCTGCCATGTCCAAACAATTCTGGCATAATGCTACCATTTTTTCTATCCTTGTTGTTAAGTAAGTTTCCCTATAAAGGTTTTACTTCAAAGGGCACATTATGTTTAATAAAAATAAAGTCAGAATTGGATGTCCAGGAGTATATATTGATGTTCCTTAGTATGCTTTGGCCAAGACTCCCATTCTATCCTGACTTATATTTTATTCTTTTGATTTATCTTTCAGCACAGTTGGTAGATTTACAGTGAAACAGCAAGAAATTCCCTTGTTTTAGTCATTCTTATTAGATATTTTGCAGTACCACAAAACAAGTTGTAGAAATCACCACCAATTTCATGATGTATGTTCCAAAACAAGCAGACATGAAAATCCACTAGGATCACAGGTGTGAGCCACTGGCATTAGCTTCCATTTACCAATCTTTCTAGAGAACCCTAAAGCATTGTCTTGATGCTCAACCATGGCTCTCTGATCATTACAGCACAAATCCAATCCGTTGACCACGTGTAGGATTTCCTGTTCTTGAGATACAAGGTACGTGTACTCTACACCTGTTCTTGAGATACAAGGTATGTGTACTTTTCACCTGTTCTCTAGATATGAGATACGTGTACTCTATACCAGATGAGCTCAGCCTTCGCAGCCACAGTAAAGGTTTTCTTTTCTCATTGAAGTTCTATACAATTTAATCTGGCCTGGTGTCGAGATAGACACCCTTGTGTGAATGTCCTCCAGCTTTTCCAAATTCAGTTTGTCTGTGCCTGGGTGGGTCCAGGTGGGCAGCAGTGCTCTGGATGTGGTGATCGCACAGTCAGCAATGAGACATTGGTCTACTGCCCATCAGGTATGTCTAGTGGCTGGTCTGTGCCTTGCAGAGCATGAATGATGCTTCCTTCAAATGCTGTGGAAAGAAGTACTTAATAGATACTCGGACCAAAGCTATAAAATCCATATGCTGAGCAAAGTTAACTCCTTCTTCCAGTCCATATATGAACTGGAGAGGGGGTGAAGGCTAGAAATCCCAGCTTTCTCTGTTTTCCAAGTCCCTGACCCCTCCTCTCTTGTGGTCCTTTGCAGACATCTTGGGACACAGGAAAGTCAGGACTACTTGCCAGGCATGAAGAACTCTCCCCCTGGCCAAGATTTTATTAGGGTGGTGTTTTTCAACTTTACCTTTCCTGGAGAAACACATAGTCTACAAAAAAGTACTGCACGTTCATGCCAGGGAGGCCAAAGCATCAGTTAGCAAGCATTGGGGGCTGCAGGTTTTCTTTATCTCTTCGCTGGTATTTTTCTTTTCTTTTTTTTTTTGCGGGGGAGTAGGGGTGGGTCGGGTCATGGGGCCTGAACTCTGGGTCTGGGCACTGTCCCTCAGCTCTTCAGCTCAAGGCTAGTGTTCTACCACTTGAACCACAGCGTCACTTCCAGCTTTTTTCTTTTTGCTTATGTGGTGCTGAGGAATTGAACCCAGGGCCTCAGGCATGCAAGGCAAGCGCTCTACCACTGAGCCACCT
>NW_012267368.1:3527166-3598888 GCF_000151885.1 Dipodomys ordii
TTTCTTCCTTCCTTTCTTCCATCCTTCTTCCTTCCTTCCTCTTTCTTGCTCTCTTTCTTCTTCTTCCTCTCATTCTTCTCTTTCTTTCTTTCTTCTTTCTTTTTTATTAATAAGTTTTTTTATTGTGAAAATACCATACAGAGGGGTTACAATTACATGAGCAAGGTAATGAGTACATTTCTTATCAAGCATTGTTACCTCCTCCTTTATTTTTCTCTTACCATCCCTGCCCTCCTATCTCCACAACTACACTCCCCCCACCACCAAATTTGTAAAGTTTGTTTTTCGACATAACGTCTTGTATTATAAATAATGTGACATTTCTTCACATATTTTCAATACTTGTTACTGATTCAATTTAAAAAATTGCCATCATTTTTCTCTATGTGGTGATATTTCATTATGGTTTTTACTTGTATTTCTCTAAGAAGCAGTTATATTGAGCATATGTTTGTGTTTTCATTAGCTATTTACATATATTCTTTGGAAGAAATATCTCCTTAATTTGTCTTCCTATTTTATTTCAGACACTTATCTCTATATTCTTATTTTATGACTTCATTATATATTTTGAGTAGTGGTGTCAGATGATATACCTATCAAATATTTTCTAACATGGTTTGCATCATTTTTCACATTTCTATGACAGTTTTTCATTTTTACTGTCTTATTTTCGATCTTTGAGCTAAACACAGATCATGAAATGATATGCAGAGCTCTCTTGCTTTAAGTTTTACATTTGTCTTTGATTCATCGTGATGTAATTTTTGTATGCCCTAAGACATAAAGATGTGACTCTATTATTTACCTAAAGGCATTCAGGCATTGCAGGACCAATAGTGAAAGGGAGCTATGAGAATTCCAAACTTAATTGGATATCTTTAACACGTCCATTTTGCAATCCTTGAATAGCCATACAAACTTTCCAACAACCAGTCTATGTGTACAAACCATCAAAAATAACAACAAATAAAAATGAGACTGGAAGCTGGAGATTCATGCGTGTTTGCCTAGCTACTGTTTCTGGTTTCTGAGGGATCTCCATACAGTTTTCCGTAGTGGCTTCAGTTCTTCACAACCCATCAGAAAGATGTGCTATTCTCTCTCAGCTTTCATGGTTGTTGGTGTTCTCAGTAATAGCATTCCGTTCAACAATACCACTTTTTATGTTGGGAATTAGGTAAATGGAGTAAAAGTATCTGGCATCCTTACATTAACTGAAAAGAAGGAGAGGAGCCAATTCATGTTAGGAATTCTATGTCAAGAAGGTATTTTCTGTGTGAAGTCTTTAAGACCAGGACATCTCCTGTCCTTTGGAACAAATTAAGGTGAAGGATCTCCATCAGTCTTGTGATGCTGTTTGTTTCCTGTGCTCTGCTCACCTCCGATTCTGGCAGAGGGAGGAGGGGTGCTGTGATCTCTTCACATGAGGCTGAGTTTGGCTCATAGATGGACTTTTGAAACAAAAGGCCAGCACTTTTTTTTTTTTGGCCAATCCTGGGGCTTGAACTCAGGGCCTATGCTCTGGCCTTGAGCCTCTTTGTGCTCAAGGTTAGTGTTCTACCACTTGACTAACAGCACCACTTTTTTTTCCCCACGATTCATTGGAGATAAGAATCTGGCCAGGCTGGCATTGAACTATGAACCTCAGATCTCAGCCTGCTGAAAAGTTAGGATTCCAGGTGTGAGCCACTGGCTCCTGGCTTGCCAGCAGTTTTTATTACATAAAGGACCACATAATAAATACCTTTGAAGTAAGGAGGCCAGGTCTGGCCAGCGCCATATGGCCACATGGTGGATTATAGGTCTGGTATCTTGTCTTTATCCTGAAGGAAGGAACTCCCCTTCCCCCATCACTTGCCTCCCAGGTAATGGGCATGCCCTGACCCCTGGAGGCAGGGGCAGCCACTTAGCTGATAGGTTACTGAATCTGTCAGTCTAGTGCCTGGGACTGGGAATTTCCTGAGGATCTGCCACCCTGTGCCCACCTATTTAGGCCCAGACCAGCCAAGCTGCCAGGACTCCATGCCAGGAGTGTGTCTGTGATGGTGTCCTATGTCTTGTCTCCTGGCTTGTCTCCAGTCATCATGGAGTTCCAATTCAAATCTCCATTGGAGCTGAATTGGCTTGTTGGCATTTGTTATTTCTGTCCTCTTTAGCATGTTTCCTAGCTGTGTTATGTGCATTTGTGTGCTACAGGCCTTTGTAACAAGTGGCGGCCTGTAGCCTGTTTACTGTATAATAAAGACTCTAATATTCTATATTTTAAAATGTGGCTTCTGGGATGATTTACCTTACAACACTTTCAGCGTGGGGTCCCATCCTTGTGTCTACCACTGCTGTTTAAGTTAGCCATTGAAAGTGTCACAGACAACATGTAAGAAACTGTATTTGGCTGCATTCCTCCATACTCCATCCGTAGCTGTGACAGGTGGCTCTACATTGTCTTCAAGTGCTGCTGTTTTTTCTTCTGCACTCAGCAGCAGCCATTCTCAGCTCGTGACCAGTATAGTAAAGAGGTGGGGGCAGGGGCAGGTGCCACAGTCTGCCCTGCTCAGGCTGCTGCCTCTCTAGAGGAATGTGCTGCCTTTCCTGTCAATCAAGAAAATCAAGACCGCCTTTTGAGTGCCTTTGTACTGCGCTGCACAACAGCTCTCCGTTTTCCTTTGTATTGGTTGAAAAGACATTTCCAAATTTACAACTGAAAAATAAGAAAATTCAACTTTAACATTGTGCTCATTAAGAAACAGCTGGGTGGGTGAATTCCGGAGTCTTGAAGCTTATGTGGGAAAATGGCAATTCAGCTTTGCGTTAGTACCCATGCATAACTAAAGGACATTATATTGGGGGAATAGTTCATGAATGTTGCAGACTTTATAAATATTTAAACAATGGTTTATACCTATTATTGTATACGTTTTAGCAATTTATAAATAAAATTATTAGATTGCTGACAGCACACATGTTTTGGAAGACACTAGAGCACGCACACAATGAAATAAAATTCATGATGTCCTGGAAGCACATGCCCACACAAAGAAAAAAAACTATTTTAATAATAAAGAAGGCAATTCAGGTATTGTGTGCCTGGACAAAAATGACAAAAATGCCATTAAAATGAAATATTTTGAGGAGCTATCTTGCTGTTAGAAAGATATGCTTCATTTGAATTTTGGTTTTATCGGATAGAATGCTTAAGCATCAATGAAAATAATATAAACAAAAGCAATACTGTCATCCACCATTTCCTTACTGCTGAACACAAAAAGAATGGAAATATGCAGTTTTTACATGGCATGCATAAAGCAATTTTCCAAACTAGTTAAATGAAATTTTAGACAGCAGCTCTTTATTGTGTAGTATGAGGCATCACATACATCTAAAACTGAAACATCAAACACAGTCCTCAGCTTTGAGTATTTGAAGGTTATAGGTTTACTCCCCTCTTGCTGTCAAGTTTAATGGCCTTGGGTAGGTACTAGGCCCAGTTCTTTGGTTAAAAACATTGGGAAAATAGAACTTACATCACAGATATTTTATAATAAATGAAAACATGCAAGCTACTTTAAATAGACAACATTTTAGAGATAATATGCCATTTTTATCTAAAACATTTCCTATGTCTGGAATCAGAAATAGTGACAAATAGATGAAACTGGATCAACCAAAGATTGTATAATATAATCAGGCAATTATGTTTTTTGGAACTTGACCAGAGGTTTTCAAATTTTATACCATACTGCAGTAAGCTTTCTTGTGTGTTCTGAAAAATAATTACTGGGTTTCTATGAGTATATGAGAACCAAGCATAAAAATGGCATAACTTTATAAAAATGCATTTGTGGTAGAAATATTTAAAGTTCTGGGAAGCATTCTAGAATTCTTGTCACAGTTTGCAGGTGAATTGTTACCACCTTCCAATTCAAGCTTTCTACTCTGTTTTATTTTTTAGTAAAAAAATGTTTTTTTAAAAAATTATTTTAAATAATTGTACAAAGGAGGTGCTATGTAGCAAAGAAGTTTATGAATTCAATGCAACTTCATCACTGTGGCCTCCGCCACATTTTCCTCCCCTTTTTGACCCACCCCTTCCCTTCCCTTTGTATGTTTTGTGGAATATGCACTCAATTCTAGATTGACTCCATCCCCTCCTCTTGGAGCTACCCCTTTCCAGGTGCTGTTTATTCCAACACTGTAAAGTAACAACATTTATACCCCTCCCTCTGCTTTTCCCAATGCAGATTTATAGTTGTTCTGAAATTTAAGATGGTGAACCACACACCATCTTGTGTGTAACCTTATCTAAACAGCAAGGAAAAGTAACACAGCTATCTTTGACAAAATTGGAACATCTGTATTATCAATCCTTGGTATGCTTGAGAAGGGTTACTAAAAGAGTTCACAGCTTGGAGGGGGTCGGTTTTATAGCTGGAAGCAGCAGGTACCAACTGAGTAATAACAGGATTTCAGAATTGAGAATAACTCTGGACAGTTTTCAGAACTGGCTCCAAAAGAATCCTCAGATCTCAACCTCCTGAGAAGGTAGAATTTGAATCCCTAAAGCCCAATCTGTTTGTTTGGGTTTTGTTTATTATTATATTTTCTTAAAAGAGGTGCCATATACTTTGTGTACAGGAAAGTAGTTGTCTCTGTGAGGTCCAATTTGTTCTATCTAGCTTATTAGTATCAATGGCATTTTCTGGGTTTCGTAATAAATCATGTCTTATCATATGCTCGATATTCACAATGATCAGCAAAATTCCATTATCATAAATGATGTGCTTTTTCCCTACTCCTAAGTCTTTCATTGAGGTTTTCATTTAAAATCACCTGACAAGAGTATTACCCCAATTCTTATACTGCTCCCTATATTTACCTTAAGAGAATTATAGCTATATCAGATTGCTTTTGAATGAGTCTTTGCCTTATATATTGATGTTCTGTAGATGTAGATCAGTTATAGGATATTTATTTAGTAGCTGTTTTGTTCAGTGATAAAATTGAACTCAGGGCCTCTGCTCTGGCTTGGCTTTTTCATTCACAACTGTTGATGTATTCCTGTAACTAAGACTCCACTTCCAGCTGTGTGCTGGCCATTCTGAAGATGAGAACCTCCTAGATTGTCTGTCTGGTTGGACTCTGAAGATCATTGTCCACTCTCGGCCTTTTGAGTAGCTATGGTGAGACATGTGACCCAGTGGTATTCACTTCAACTTTTTATGAAGTTATTCTCAGAGAGAATTTTCCTTCAATAAAAATTTGGTGTTAGAGGACAGGCACTAGTGGCTCACAACTGTAATTGAAGCTACTCAAGAAGCTCAGATCAAAGGATTATGGTTCAAAGCCAACCTAGGTAGGAAAGTCTATGGAATTCTTATTTCCAATTAACCAGCAAAATAGATAGATAGATCGATACATAGATATATAGATAGATATGAAGGGTTAATTCCATTTGTTACTTGTTTATCTCAGCTAGCAGAGCAACACCTGGTGGTAATCCAAACACTTGGTTGTGTGCCTTTATAAGCCCCGCAAGTCTTTAGCTCAGGGCTCTCCTCCTAGGCTCTGCTGTGTCAGAGTGTAGGACAAGGCCCAAGCTGCAGCCAGTCTAAATAAAACCTTAAATGGGCTGTAAAGTCTGACTCTTAGTGGTCTTCTTGGTAGGGGTCCTGTGTCTTGGGCACAACAGATACATAGATACATAGATAGATACATAGATAGACAAATAAACAAATACATGAAAATGGAGCTGTGACTCAAGTGGTAGAGCGTTAGTCTTGAGCAAAGAAAGCTAAGAGACAACTCCCCGGTCCCCCTACATTGGTGTTGGTTAGGAGTTACTACATTGAGAAGTGATGTCTTCCTGGTAGTTTATAAACAATCTTAGATAGTATAAAATGACATCATTAATTATTTGCAAATGTACTGGGAATTCTGGGCAAAAATGACTCTGTGCCTTATTGACGGCTGCAGTGGGATGGTAGAGACCGGGGTGATTTCTACCACGCTGGGGTGCTGGAGTCCTGTTGTGTTAGGGTGCTGGGGTGTTGGGGTGCTGGGATGTGGCTGTTGGGATATTAGGGTGCTGAGGCACTGGGGTATGGGGTGCTGAGTGCTGGGATGTGGGTGTTGGGGTATTGGGGTGCTGGGGCACTGGGGTGCTGGAGCACTGGGGTGCTGGGGTGTTGGGGCACTGGGGCAGCCTTCCTCCCCTTAGAGGAAGGCTGGTACAGATGATCATGCCAGGGACTGGGTTGCCCAGTGGCTCAGCACAGCTGTGAGGGTTTCAGAAGGAAATGACGGTGTAGATAAAACGGAGAAAATGGAAACTTCTTGAAAATGTGACGTTGGAATTCTCTAGGATGACAGGAGAGCCCGTGCAAATTCACAGAATGTCACCTGCACCTGAGAGCATGACCTTTCTCCTGGGTTAGCATGGAAGGCGCCGAAAGCAACGAGATGTTCCAGCCTTGAAAGATGCATTTACCAAATGGAAACATTAGGTACCTTATAAAGCAAACAACTGAGCCAAGAATCCTGTCTACAAGAAGGCTGAGATCTGAGGACCCCTATTTGAAGTTCATTTACCAAATGGTAAATCATTAGCAAAGAATGCAGGAATTCCTCGCCTGTGGTCCAGCAGAGGGATTTAGGTGTAAGCAGAGGCAGCATTGGTGGGGTTATAATGTGTTTTAAAATGTACAATCATTATTTTTATTATCAGTTTATTTATTTGCTATTCCTGGGGTTTGGAAGCACGGCCCGGCATTCTACTTTGCCTTATGCATTCAGACTGATGCCTCTACTCCTTGAACAACACCTTCGCTTCCCAGGTTTTGCTGGTTGAATGGAGATCAGAGCCTCATAGACTTTTCTGCATGGGCTGGATTGGAACTATGATCACATCTCAGCTTCCTGAGTCACTAGGATTGCAGGCATGAACCACCAGCACCAGGCCTAATATATATTCTTTGGATTTTAATATATCCTTTTAATTTGAGCCACTTTCTTCACTACTCAATTTAAAAATTGGATTCATGTGACTTCTTAGGATATATCTCCTTGTTTTTCTATTTTAAATAAAATGTTATACATTCAAACCAAGGGAGGATCCAGTATAAATAGATTGGTGAGAAGAGTTAGCAAAGAAGAGAAGCTACTGCAACCATTTCTAGATTTCTTCCTAGAATTTTTTTGTTTTGTTTTAAATGTCAAATTGTAAGCCAGCACAGGAATTGTCATCCAATATGTTCTAGCCTCAATTGATTTTACCAAGAAAACCTCTTGTCAACTTGTCATTTTAGAGGACAGAATGAGAAACAAAATAATAGGTCAGCCAGAGTGACAGGCATTTTTTTTTTTTGCCAGAATATGAATAACACAAACATTTCTGAACACTGGCATCAACTCTTCAGGTATGGCTGGGGCTGCTGTGTGCGTGGTTGTATTGTTTGGTTAAATGTGTTAGATAAATGACGTCTTCTTATTTCGAAGACCAAGGAAAGAGAATCAAAAAATAAATCAATTTCAAAGAAAAAGAATCTCTCCTCAGGCATTCATGACAGATCTACTTGGAGACAGTATTTCTCTAGACTTGAAGGGTAAATTCACTATGATGAATTCTGTTTACTTTAAGAAATTCTTAGAAACAAATACACTCAGAAATAGTATAAATTTTATTCTTGGACAATTAATTTTTTAACTTTGGCATTCACTATTCAATTGCTGGAAATTAATTAAAATTAAATATTTTCCCCAATTTTACTGCTCAGATATAATGATGTCCTTTTAACATATTTATTTTCAGTATTAATTTTATCTTCATCATGTTGTTTTTTTACTCAGACTATTCACAAACACCAGAGTATTTTCTTGTTGTTGTTGGTGGTGATTGTGGGGCTTGAACTCTGGGCCTGGGCATTGACCCTTAGTTCTTCATGTCAAAGCTAGCATTCTACCACTTGAGCAACAGTACCACTTCTGGTTTTCTGGTGGTTTATTGGAGGTAAGAGTCTCATGGACTTTCCTGCTGTGGCTGGCTTTGAACTGTGAACCTCACATCTCAGCCTCCTGAGTAGCTAAGATTTCAGGCATGAGCACCAGTGCCTGGCAATTGATGGTGTCTTTTTAATTTTAATTTCCTAGAAAATTATATTGAAACTTATATGAGACACTCTTCTCAAATATATCTTATATACATAATATATATTTTACATGATATACAAATATATATTTAATTAATTTTTATATAAATATAAAATGTATAAGTGTATGTTATATATAAATATACATATATTAACTGTCTTGATATATATGATTCCCAGTTTAAAAAAACTATAAGTTATATATACACATATCATAGCTGAAAACAGTGTAAAATTATATATGTTTTACAGACTCCTTAAGCCATACTGTGAACTCTGGGAATGTCTTTCAGTCTACTTTCTGTTCAATTGGAGAATAAATAGTACACTTGACTGGACAAGATAATAATGTGAATTTTAATATATAATGAATATATATATATATATAATAATAATATATAAGCAAAATTTAAAGGACATTAAAAATAATGATATATGTAAGATCCAAAGTTGCTTCTGCTGAAATCCTCAGAATCTTTGACCCTTTATGATAGCATACAGCTAGCTTTGGTGTAAGAATATTTATCCAATGGCTGTCGTATGTTCTTTGGGATTATTATTCATGTTAATTTTATTTTTTTCTATTGAATTTCCAGATTTCTCTGCATATTCCGAATATCTAGTCTTCTCTCAATGTATGGATTGAAAATATTTTTTCTTCATTCTGTGAGTTGTTTCTTCATTTTGTCAATTGTTTATTTTGCTGTGCAGAAGCTTTTTGTGTGTGTACAATCATCTGATTCATCTGCGTGCTTTTGTTCCTTGTATTATGGAGAGTTGGTACAAAAATTCCTTGTCTGTTCTGATGTCTCTAAGGTTTTCCAGTCTATTTCCTTCTAGTGATTTTCATTTATTTCCTTAATATGTAAGAGCTAGAGCTCTCTTATGAGTTCCTGTCCCAGGTTTTCCACAGCATTTACTGAAGAAGCTGCCTTTCACCCAATGCATGTTCTATCACTTTTGTAGCAAATTGCTTAAACTCAACTCTGACTTTCCTTCTTGTCCCTCTTCAGTTCCGTTGGTCTATAGGACTGGTGATATGGCAGTAGCATGCTGTTACGAATATTTCAAATGGCCAATAGATATGTTGGAAAATATTTAGCATCACAAATTACTAAGAAAATGCAAATAAAAACCACAATGATTATCCTAGGTTGCATAGGGATGGCTCTTATCAAATAAACAAGATCACCACAGCAGACAAGGATTTGAGAACACGTGGATGGAAATTTGGTGAATGTATAAATGAGACTGAATGAAGTTACTCAATAGAAATAAAGCAAGCTGGGCACTGGTGGCTCACACCTGTAATCCTAGCTACTCAGGAGGCTTAGATCTGAGGACTGTGTCTCAAAGCCAGCCCCAGCAGGAAAAAAAATCTGTGAGACTCTTATCTCCAATTAACCACCAGAAAACTGGAAGTGGTGCTGTGGCTCAAGTGGTAGAGCGCTAGCTTTGAACTGAAGACCTAAGGGACAGTGTCCAGGCCCATGACTGACAAAAGAAAGAAAGGAAAGAAAGAAAGAAAGAGAGGAAGGAAGGAAGAAAGAAAGGAAGGAAGGAAGATAGATAAAAGAATAGAAGGAAGGAAGCAAGCAAGCAAGCAAGCAAGCAGAACAATAGAGCTACCATGTGAAGTAGCCACGCTACTACTTAGTCCATTGATATATTTATTTCTATTTGTTTGCCAGTACTGGGGCTTAAATTCAGGGACTTGCACTTGCATTTGGCTTTGAAGACAGGTGGGCAATTCCAGTCATAATACCTGATGTTCATCTGTGCAACTTCAGGGTTGTCTAAGGCCTGAGGGGGGGACAGATATGGAAAAGGGTGGTAGGGGTGACAGTGATCACCAGGCACCTTACACATAAACTGACATGCTGAATTACAGCTCCTTTGTCAGCTACTTAAGGATAATTAAAAAAAAAACAAATGAAAGTTTTAAAAGTTAAAAACTCAGTCTCATGGAGATGGAGAGCCCAGTGCTGGATGCCACAGCCAAGAAAACGAGGAAGGAGGAAGGGAGGAAGAGAGAGATACCACAGCTGGGAGAGGGAGGGAGGAGGAAGGGAGGAAGAGAAAGAGAGGTCTCTCAGTGAGTTTGGGTTGCAGTTAGGTTGGAAAGTTTCGGAGTATGCTATGGACCAAGAGGAGAACTGTTCATAATGGCAGTGAACTATATGGTTTCAAACACACAGGGAAAAATTTGTAGCTTCTGAGAAAAGGAATTTATAATCATAATATGTATGAACATTGGAGATGTGATGTATTCAGTTTAAGTGATTGTCACAGTTAGACGTCTCGTATTGGAAAGCAACTTGGTCCTCGCCCACGGAGCTCGGGCATGGGAAATCCCTGCTCCTACATTTGGCAACAGGAAATGCCTGCTGCCCTGGGGCCCCTGGCGTTCTTCAGAGCGAAGTCCTCAGGACTGATGCATCTGGAAGGTTCTTTAGCTCAGCCGTCTAACATTAATGAAGTGTTCAATCCCTAGTGCTGACCAAGTCCGTGACGCTTTAGGCTTGTGTGGAGGAAGCTGATGGTGGCCAGCGCACATCTGGAGGTAACAGGGTACCCATCCTCCTCCATCGCCTGCCTTCTTGGGTCCCCAGTTGGGCCAATCAGGACCCTGGGTGTCCTTGGATGTGTGCAAAGGGTTTAGAAGCCAAAGCCTCTCCCGATGCCAGGGCCTCTGGGAGAGTCTGGGCCCCCGGCCCCCAGGGGGCACAGGTCAGAGGTCACGGCTTTAGGGACCCCGGAGCTCCCAGGGAATGCCATCTCCAGATGCGTCTCCAGTGGTCACCCCCGTTAGACAGCAGCCAGGCGCGGGGAGGACACGCGGTGTTCCAGACAACAGCGGGTCCTGGGGCGCCAGTCCGTGGACCCCGGGGCGCCCTCCTTCCCTCTCCAGGCACGGGACGGCCTTAGGACTGGCTGGGGGACGTGGGGAAGGGCCAGCCAGCCATCCTTGTCATCTCCATGGCACCACGACAAGCTGTCCAAGGCGCAATGACAAACAGAAGGGGGCCGGACACTTGGATCCGGAATGCAATGGTCTCTACCACATAGGGGTGTGTGTGTGTGCGCGCGCGTGCGTGCATGTGTGTGTGACTATCAGGGCCAGCGTGACTTTTATGGGCGCCTTCTTCCTCGTTTTCTCTTCTCCAGCTCTCATTTCCTCTCTCTATGTACTTGAAAATATTAAGATGCAAGGTATTTATATACAAATGTTGTATGTCCATGTGCAAATGATATTTCATATTATTAACTTATATTCATTATTTGATACACAACATTACTCACTATGATGACCATTTTTCTTTAGTTTTCTAAATAAGTTAACATTTTTTTTTAAAATTTCATGGGCCCATAATATTATCATGACCTAAGGTTATTGCTTCTGTTGAGTAAGTTGTCCCTGATATTGATCATCATTTGTGACAAGAATGAATGTGTTCATTTGCTCATTTGGATAGCCCTTATTTTATATCTGTGATAAAGAAAATCAACGTTGCTGTGATAAAGAAAAGCAACATTGCTGCTGGTGCTGGTGGCCCTCACCTATAGTCCTAGCTACTCAGGAGTATGAAATATGATGATCGATCATCATTTGAAGCAAGAAAGTCTGTGAGACTTTTCTTCAATTAACCAACAAAAAGCTGGAAGTGGAGCTGTGGCTCAAATGATAGAGCATCAGCCTTGAGTTTAAAAGCTCAGGGATAGTACCCAGGTCCTGAGTTCAAGAACTAGTTCAGTCACAGAAAGAAATAAGTAAGTATATGATCAAAACATTATAAGTTCAACAAATCATATTTATGTATATAAGCATGATTGTTTTTAAGTATTATAATTTAAAGTAATTGGTTCTTTTTCTTTGTCCAAAATGTTGAAAAATCTGCTTGAAAATAGTAACTTACATTTTTCTGAAAATGCATACAATATGCATCTATCCTACCTCAAAAGCATACAATAAATATATTAATATAAACAAGTCATTCATGATATTTTGTAGGCACAGGAAGTTACTCCAACAGTTCTGGAAACTTCCTTTGCTTCCACTGATGGGCAGCGGCCGAGACTATGGCAGTGTGCCAGCTACCCGATGTAGAGGTCTGTGAAGATGTGATATGCTACTGTCTCCATGTTCTGAGACAAAGATGTATGCTAAACATTTCCCCCTAGACCGAAGAGTCTCAGAAATTATCTACAATTTTGACTACAGCCTTACTTGCCTGGAATCAGCATGATAGCATGAGGTTCTATTAAATTCATATGTCTAGAGCTGACAAACTAATGGATACTTCAAGGAAAATTGTAATATCTGTTAAGAATAACCAATGCGTTCAATATCATTTGGCCTAATGACTATTGGCATAGTTCTGGCCAAGTACACGGAATGAAATTGGTAGTTTAGACCAGAGTAACAACTGCTCGTCCAAACAGATAAATGGCTGCTATTTGATTTCAGATGCTACTTCCTTCTTCTTTTCTTATTTCTTCATGGAACTTAGGGAATTAGGATCATAGATCACCTGGGTAAGTAGGAACAATTTATGTTCTTTCAAGCATGAGCACCTATCGCATATAGATGTTTGCAAATCTTCTACATGAGATGGAAAACAATTTCAGAGCAAGCAACTGCACCACTATAAAAATTACACATGCGTTGCAGCATGTAGAGACAGCCCAAACTGTATGTGGCCAGGAGAAAAACAGTTTTTGCCTTTCTCTCACTGCCGTGCTCTGGTACACACAACAACAGAAGGCCATGTGTAGGTGAAGGTCCCTGTGAACCTGAGCGCTTCCTCACCTTTCTGTGTTTGGAGATGCAGTCTTTTAATCAAGGCTCTGCCCTAGAGAAGTTGAATGTCTATACCAACTGAAAACTAGAAATAATTTGGCCTGCTTTCAATACATGATTAAAGGATATAGAAATTATACTTATCTGTCCATCAATTATATTTTTCAGCTTTAGGAGATTTCTTTTTTTTGGACGGTTGTGGGGCTTGAGTTTCACGGACTTTCCTGCCCGGGATGGCTTTGAATTGCGATCCTCAGGTCTCAGCCTCTTGAGTAGCTAGGATTACAGGCATGAGCCACCAGTGCCTGGCTCAGTTTAGGAGATTTTTAAATCTTGAAATCTTATTTAGTGGTCATTTGTGGGTTTAAGATGAAATGGCCAATGTAAAGGAATAGAAAGAAAAAGGAGATGATATATTTTGGCCAGGTTTGATGGTATACTCATTAATCCCAACCACTTGGGAGACTGAGATCAGTAAGTTCATAATTTATGCCAGCCTGAGAAAAAATTAGCAGTACCTGATCTCAACCAAAAAGCCGGGCTAATAATGGCTTATGTACATGATCTCATCTACAAGGGAGAATTGCTAAAAATACAAGACTCTATCTGAAGAAACATAACCAAAAGAAAAAATTAGCTCTGGAGTATGTCTCAACAGGTAGAGTTGAGGACCTCACCAACACAAGGTCCTGGGTTCAAAGTCCAGTGCTGCCAAAAAAAAAAGACAGGCAAGCAGGCAGGACTTCTAATTGATGGTGTAAACCAGACCCTTTGGTGTAGAAATCCCATGAGATTGAGAATATTCTACAGTCAGTCTTCTGATTTTCATGCTTAAATATTTTTATCTTTATTATAGAAAGTATCAATGATTTATTAGAAAAATAACTACAATCAGAGATCCTAGAAGTATACACCTAAATGAATATTTCATTCTCTATTCTAGATATTTACTATGTGCAGAAGTGTGTATTGCATGTTGCATTCTTGCAAAATTTGATTTTTTATGTAACTTTATAGCAAGAATGATTACTTATTGTCCTCTATGAATTTTGAAAAAAATGGTTTCCAGTAAAACAGGGATTAAAAGCTTTTAGGAAACATATGTTTTAGAGTTTCTTATTGTTAATACTATGTACATATAACAAGCGAAATGTATGATTACTGGACCATGAATTTCATAAAGATGTGCCTTTTCCTCTCTATATTTATTTTGTATTGTCTTTAACTAGTTCTATAAAGGGGGATCATTTCAACATTTTAGTTCATGAGTACAGCACATGTCCATCATTGCCACCCTTCCACCTTCTCTCCATCTCTCCCAAGCCCACCCCAACCCTTGGGTGAGCTGGTTCCATTTTTAAACATATATATTGAATATTACGACTGAATTCACCCACACTATTACTTGAAGGTGCCTTTTAGAAGTCCATGTGCTAATGATTTTTATGTCCTTAACAACTGTCTAAAGCACAGAGAATATTCCTCAGCAGAAGCCATTCTAAAGCCCTTCCCAAGTTATTAACTTAGTCATCACAATAATTAAACAAGGATGTCCTAAGCTTATTCTGCCTTTCCAGGAAGGGACTGGAAGTGTGTGCATTTGAAACAGGTGCTCAGGTCCCCAGAGCTCAGAAGAGGGCTGTTCAGTACTACTACCTACAGTCGATGTTGTCAGAGTCCACACGAGGACTACATCTTTCCTTTGCAGTTCTGAATATTACCTGTGATAAAACTGAGGGAGCCACACATGTGTGCATAAAGCACAGATATTACTGTGTCTTTTCCCCAAGAAGTGATCATAAGTAAGCAGAAAGCATGCATAGAGAGGACATCCACTGGGACCATGGAGACTGGGAATGCTCCATCTTTGTTTCTCTGAGAGCCTGAAGCTAAGAGCAAGTCTTCTATAACCTAGAGGAGTGCTGCCGCACACTTTCTTCCCTCCATTCTTCGGTTCCACAGGTATTTATTGAGTACTTACCCCATGGTTTAGAAACTCATACTGAGAAACCACCCCAAATTCCTGCCCTTACCTTGCGCATTTACTAATTGGAAAGAGAGTGAAGTGAGTGATGCATGATCGTTACTGTGCAGAGAAGAGTAATAATTGCTCTCTTGAGATTCGAGGGCATCCCCAGCCTGAGCACAAGCAACAAGAACAGCCGTGTCTTGGCACACCACTGAGCCAAGTTGGTGCACTGACAGTATGGGTTGCACAAGCCCCTGCAGAGGAAGACTTTCCACGAAAAACTGGAACAAGAAAACGTTTCATTTCCTGCCTGCTAATTCCCATGGATGTTCTTTGGTTTCATTTTTACCTGATGAAATAAGATTTTCCTGCACACACTGAAAAATGTTGGTTTAGGATTAATGTCTAAATCAAAACGAACTCCTTGTGCGTGAGCTCTGTGCGTGTTAAAACGGAATCTCTAGCATGAAGATTTCTGGGAAATAATATATTTGTCAACTCAACTATTCCAATCATGAGAAGGTGTGAAAATGAATCAATACAACAAACAAACCCAAAGTATCTGTTCCTTGCACTGTATTCTCTGGGTGAATAAGGTTTTATATTTTTAGTTTTCCTTGTACTAGAAAAATTGCTCTGAAAAATAACCTCTCAGTCAGGTTTTAGTGGCTCATGGCTGTAATCTTAGCTGCTCAGGAGGCTGAGATCTGAGAACTGAGGTTTTTCAAATAGAAGCCAGAGTTGGCAAAAAAAAAAGGCCATGTGGCTCTTACTTCCAATTATCATCAAAAAGTTAAGAAAGTGGCATTGTGGCTCAAGTGGCAAAGAGCTAGCATTGAGCAAAAGGAGCTTAAGGACAGGACCAGGCCCAGAGTTCAAGGCTCAGGACCAGCGAAAAATAAGTCAGAAGTGGAGCTGTGGCAAGTGGTAGGGTGTCAGCCTTGATCAAGAAAGCCTAATGAGAATTCAAGACCCTGAATTCAAGCACCAGGCACCAACAGAACAAAACAAAATAAAGAAATAAAAATAGGGCTGGGAATGTGACTTAGTGGTAGAGTGTTTGCCTAGCATGCATGAAGCCCTGGGTTCGATTCTTCAGTACCACATACACAAAAAATAAATAAACTAAATAGATTTTTTTTAAAAAGAAATGAAAATAAAGAATGTAACTTCACACACAAATCTAAAAAATATGCATGTTAACTCTCATTTATTTCATGCTACTTGTAAGCTCTAAAATCAAAACATTAACATAATACTTTTAACAGTTTAAGTCTATTAAACTGATAAACATCTGTGCTTAGCTCCTGGCTATTCCTCTCTTCACTTTTCTTCACCCTTTAATGTTAGATACAGGCTCTGTGATGTTTTGTCCAACAGCAAGTTAAAGCAGGAACCAGAGCAGTATCAACCAATAAAGAAGTTTCTCAGGCTTGGTGAACCTGAGGAGGCCCTGTGTCTTGCAGCTGATGTGGAGGCTGCCCAAGAACAGGGCGGCAAATCTGGGGACAGGGCCTTCTTGACACCAAAGGAAAGATCCAGGAAATCACAGAGGCCCCTTGGCCCAGCCATTCTCCTGTTGAGTTAGGATGACTGAAACAGTCCTGGAGGATCTCAGCCTTGCCACCCAGCTCTATAAGAATTGGTTGCAGCCAGGTGCTCGTGGTTCACACCGGGGATCCTAGCTGCTTGGGAGGCTGAGATCTGAGGATCATGGTTCAAAGCCAGCCCTGGAGAAAAAAAAAATCCCAGAGACTCAAATCTCCTATTAAACACCAAAAAGCCAGAATGGACCTGTGGCTCACATGGTAGAGTGCTAGCCTTGAGTGAAAGCAGTTCAGGGACAGTGCCAAGGTAACGAATTCAAGCCCCAGGATCACCATGAGAATACAATACAATAAAATAAAATGGATCTGGGTTGGTAATGGAACTCTATAAAATACTAAATCTAGTTGCCTTGCCATCTCAGAGAGTCAGAACGTGGTTGTCAGTTTCATGGCTTCCATCTTTGCTTCATTACAAGAACTAGAATTGCTATGTAATATGAAAGATAGTGAAAAATTACCTCAGGGGCTGTGTTGTGATGTTCCTGAAAGTTCAGCATCATTAGGTCTTATTTTGACTGAGACATCAATATTTTTATAGTATCAAAGACCTTGCTTTGAAAAAGTTAAGCATTAGAATTTTTGTTGAGTCACTGTTCAATTTTTGTTTTCACTCACAGATAGTATGGTTCCACTTGAGTTGGACCTTCACTTCTGGATTTTTGGTGGTTAATTGGAGGCAAAAATCTCACAGACTTTTTGAGCAGGCTGGCTTTGAACCACCATCCTCAGCTTTCTGAGTAGCTAGGATTACAAGCAGAGTCATCAGCTTCAGGCTGACTAAATTTTATACACATCCCCAAAATCAGTATATGTGGCTTTTTCTTTCTTTGAGCTATGATTTGTCAATTGAATTATGTTTACAATCTCACCCTTAACCAGCAAATTTTCTTCCATCTTGCATCTTTTCTTCCATCTTGAAGACGAGACTACCGGTGATGATCCGGCCATGCCTGCTGAAGGCAAGTTGAAAATCAATGGAGACAATCTGGGGAAGTCAAACATTAGAATATTATCTCCACTCAGTGCACTGGAGGGGAGCGGAGTCAGCACCTGGCACCTCTCCATCATGTTCTGGAGTTCAGGCAAACAATCTTTTATTTCACTAGTGAAAACACAGAATGCTCCTAGGAACAACATGGAAGCTGCTATTATTCACTTCTTTTCAGGTACAGACGTCAATTTATTATGTGTGCATTCACACGTGTGTGTATATGTGTATGTGTTTTGGGGTGTATGTGTGTATATGGGGACGTTTATATGTATATGTGTGTAGTATGTGTGTATTTGCTTGTGTAGGTGAATGTGCATACATTTACATGTATGAGTCTGTTTGTATGTATATGTGTATAATATATGTTTATATGTGTGCATTTGTGTGTATAAGAATTTTTAAATATGTGTTATGTGTTTGTTTGTATATGTTTGTGTATGTGTATGTGTATGTTCAGGTGTGTATGTATATATGTAAATGCATATGCCTGTGTATGTGTTTTGACTTCCTCTTTTGTCTTTTTGATACAGACAGTATCCTGTCTCTGTGTTTCCCAAACAGAATGTCCTGGAAAAGCAGTTGCCAATCTCAGAGACTGTCTAAGGAACATCAACCAGGTGGTCACCCAGCCAGCGTGTAGAGGAAGGCATTGTTCAGTCTTCCAGTGGGTAAAGAGTGCCTTCATATCATCTATTTTTAAAGATGATCGGATATGTAATTTTCTGAGTAGAGTGCATACAAGCCAGAAAAACTAAACCAGTTATCCTACGTAACATATTTTGTATTTTCTGTCAGCTTCCCCCAATATTGTTCATTCAGAATGCAAAATAATTTTCCAGTTAGCTATTCCTGGACTTTGAATTGTTTTAAGAGTAAATGAAGCTGTCTACACCATGACAGAATGAGCTCTATTCACGATGCATATATATGGAAACAATTTTACTTTTCAGGTACTCAGGCATACGTATTAACTTTTATTTCATTTAGATACTGGAGTTTGAACATGGTGCTCTTCCATCTGAGCTATGTTTTCAGCTTTCTCACTTTACTTACTTTCAGAGAATATCTCGCATTTTGCCCAGGGCTGATCTCAGACTTTATTCAGTCTTCCTGCCTGTGACCTCTTGGGGATTACACATGTCATCACATGATTGTTGACCACCATGAACAGTCACTAACTTTCTGTCAGGTTTGGCCTCAAACTGCTTTCCTCCTAATGTTTACTTCCTGTAGTAGTTAGCATTCCAGGTGTGAACAACTCTATGTGGCCCAATTGTGTGTGTGTGCTTGTGTGTGTGTGTGTGTGTGTGTGTGCATGTGTGTTCTTTTAGTTACATCTACTCATTCTTATGTCAAATCAATGAAGAACTAACTCTTTTGCAGACACACACAAATATGACAGAATATGGCTATGTTTGAAATGAATTCCCCTTTAATTCACCAGATACTTACATAAGTCAATTTTCATTTATTCAATCAACATTTTTTAACATTTGCAACTACCAAATACCATTCTAGTAGCTCAGAAAACAGCAACAAAGAAAGATTGTCTGGACAGGACTTATCCTATCAGGGAACAGGAGAGAGGCAGCTTGTTGGCATACACAGATATTGAAGGGCATAGAGAAACCCAAGGCCTCAGGGCCAAGTCAGTGAGGACATTTGGGTGAGGGTGGCTGGTGATCTTTCTAAATAGATTCATGAAAGTTGCTTCTGTCCTGGTGATGTAGGAGGAAGGTCCTGAGTGGAGGAGGAAGTGCTTGATGCATTCAGTCTGGAGAGGGGGTGAGGGGTGGCTTGGTGAGTCTGAAGTCAGTAGCAAGGAGAGCAGGTCACCCCAGCTGGAGTCCACAGGTGACTCTGAAGTGAGGAGAGCAATGGCAGAGGTGGGCAGATGTGCCCCACAGAACTTGGTCTTGCTACACTGGTGCATCGCATTTCAGGCAGGAGCTTTTACATCGGTTGTGCTGCCGTGTTGTAGAGAGTCACAGGTGTAGATGAATTTGGGGCTTGGGTGCTGAGGACAGGACATTGCTAGTTAGAGCCTCTTTGTACAGCCTACACTCCAGTGTGGAGCACACACAGGAAAGCGAGTTGAAGAGGTAGAAAGGATGCACAGGAAAGGACATGCAAGGAGGTAACAAGTATCAGCATGAACGTGGAACAGATGATTCTCCTGAATGTAAATGTGGGCCCAGAATGACCAGGAGACAGCCACACAGAGCCAGTGGAGTGGACACAAAGTCTTTAGAAGAGGAATGGGGACGCTAATTGTACAGGAATGGGATCAGCAGAGGCAAGTTGGTGTGGCATGATACATGATATATATGTATAAACACCACACATATATGTATAGATATGGAATAGTTTACAATGAACTCGGAGTAGGCTGAGTGGCTGATACGGAAAAGGCAGCATGGCCTGACCAGCACATTTCGGAGATTTGACTTCCTTTTGGTCACCTGCATGTTTCAGAGATTTGACTTCTTTTTGGAAAACTGGTTTTGATGGAAGAAGGGCTAGGAATGGCAAAAAATGCTATTTGAAGTGGAGCTGGGTAAATTGAGGAGATGGGTCAGGTTGGGAGAGCTGGGGGAGGAAGATGGAAGGAATGACTCCAATCCAGATGTGTGTACATTGTCATAGTGAATTGGCACCTTTTGTACAAAAAGGATATAAGGAAAATAATTGGAATGATAATGAAAACAACTGTAAAAGGACTGCTATTTGAAAAGCTGTTTCATTAATCCAGGATGGGAAATGTGGGGGCTAGCTTTGCTGGTAGATTTAGAGATTAAGAAGAAAGTGAGATTGGGATATTTCTCTAAGCAGAGTGTCTTAGAGATCAGATTGGGCGTGGGGAATGAGGCGCCATTGAAGAGGTTTGTCCAGGGTTGGGCTTGTCCAACCAGTGAGGTGCAGACTTGCATTAATGGATTGCACAGATTTTGCACAGGAAATGTACTCAAGAATCCTCCCTTCTCTGGGCATGGGGAACTGGAGCTATAATTAGACACCCACAGTGAGATCCTGTGGATTTGTCTGTGGATAAGTTTCTGATGTGGTTCACTGAAGGAAGCATCTGGAGTCAGGGAAGTTGGCGAGATGGAAAAGAAGATGGTAAGATGGCAAGATGCTTTCATGTTACTGTGGTTGATGATGAACTTGAGTACATACTCTGAAGGAACCATACCAACCCAGGGGATTATGGGAGTGCCCAAGCATGCAAATTGGAATATGACTATGGTATGTTTGACTGCGGAGGGTTTTAGAAATACGGCTTCTAACCTAAAAGCCATCTCCCAGTTAAGAGCTTAGATGTCAGGACTCTTCTCAGAATCCAGAGGGCCATGCTATCCTGACTTTTCTCTGCCTAAAATATTCCTTCTTTAGGACATAAGTACATTTGTCTGCCCCATTGGGCAAAACATACTTGTAATGTGTTCACTGTTTAATTCACATTCCATGCATAAAGTACTCAATTATAAACTTAGTCAATTTCCTAACCTTTTGGGTGACTTAGTGTGCCATAGGACCACTGAGTGTTCTAACCCTGACCATATTGCTTAATTACTTTAACCTTCAAGGCAGCACCAGTGTGGGGTCCTGGATTCATTTTGTTCAAGAAAGTTAAACAGACTTAATGCATGAAGGACCATCTGCATTCTGTCTTGAATAGACAGAGGATTTTTTTTTTAAGAGAGGAAGAATGAAATGAAAACAGGAGATGGAACTTTTTGTTTTAAAGCATCTTTATTTGAAGCACATGGGTGTTTGAAGGAGAGGGGCAGCTAGCAGGGAATTAGCAAACAGGCTGGATGGTGAAAGGTAGAATGTAGTGCAGATCATATGTAGCATAAAAAAAGATGATGTAACCCTAGCTACTCAGTAGGCTCAGATCTGTGTGGATCTCATTTCAAAGCCAGCCCAGGTTAAAAAAAAAAGCTCGAGATAGACTTTTTTTAAAAAAATATTTATTGTATCAGTCACACATATATGAAGATCACAACTATACCGATATATTTAATTTTATGCCATGTTCAAATTATGGTTAGTGCTATTAACTATCTTTTTTTATTGTGAAAATACCATACAGAGCGGTTACAATTACATGGGCAAGGTAATGAGCACATTTCTTATCAAACATTGTTGCCTCCTCCTGTGTTTGCCCTTCCCATCCCTTCCTATCTCCCCCCTTCCCTTCCCCCTTCCCCCCACCAAACTTATAAAGCTCATTTTTCAACATGTCTTATACATCTCAGTGTTGCAATGGGTCCACCTGTATCCCTATTTAAACAATTTGTTTTTTCCCTTCCCCTCCACAAACTATAACAACATCAAATAAAGTGAAAACAGGGGTTAAACTGTTGGGGAGGGACATAGAAAGCAACGAAGAAATCATCTTATAAATATGTTAGAAACAATCGCAAGAAAGGAAACACATTTCAATACTTATCTTCAGGTTCATTTTGCCTAACATTAACTTATCTGATCATTTCTGCTTGTCTCAGACATATACTAGTTATTGCAAGTAAGAGAAACCATGGGACCTATGTTTCTTTGGGCCTGGCTTACTTCACTTGATTTAATTTTTTCCAAGTCTTTCCATTTCCTAACAAAAGGGGCAATGTTATTCTTTCTGATGGAGACAGAATTCCATTTTGTATATATACCACATTTTTTTGATCCATTCATCTACTGAGAGCCATCTGGGTTGGTTCCATATCTTATCTATGGTAAATAATGCTGCAGTAAACATAGTTGTGCTGACAGCTTTAGAATGGTCTTGTTTGTGATCATTTGGTTAAATGCCCAAAAGGGGGATTGCTACGTTATAGGGGAGCTCTATGTGTAGTCTTTTGAGGAGCCTCCATACTACTTTCCAAAGTGGTTGAACAAGTTTACACTCCTACCAACAATGCAATAGGGTTCCCTTCTGTCTACATCCCCTCCAGCATCTGTTGTTATTAGAGTTCTTGATTATAGCTATTCTAACTGGGATGAGGTGTAAATCAATGTTGTTTTGATTTGCATTTCTTTTATGCCTAGGGAGGTTGAGCATTTCTTCATGTGTCTATTGGCCATCCTTCTTTCCTCTTCAGAGAAGTTTCTCTTTAAGTTTTTAGCCCATTTATTTATAGGGCACTTGTTTCTTTGAGGATTTGTTGTTGGGGGATTTAATTTTTTGAGTTCAGGTATATTTTAGAAATGAGACCCTTGTCCATTGTATGGCTAGTGAAGATCTTCTCCCAATCTGTGGGCTTTCTATTGATCTTGCTAGCTAGGCCCTTTGCCATGCAGAAGCTCTGCAATTTCATGCAACCCTTTTGTCCAACCTTTCTTTGATTTCTTGTGTTTCTGGGTCTCTATTAAGAAAATTTTTGCCTGTGCCAAGGAGACCTAGGGTTTCTCCTATTCTATCCTGTAATGTTTTCAGAGTGTCTGCTTTGACTCCAAGGTCTCTGATCCATTTGGAGTTGATTCTGGTACAGGGTGATATATAAGGATCTAGCTTTCGTTTTCTACAAGTGATTACCCAATATTGCCAACACCATTTACTGAAGAGGTTGTCTTTCTTCCATTCTATTTTTTTTAGCTCCCTTATCGAAGATTAGATGGCTATAGGTCTGTGGGTTCATTTCTGGGTTTTCAATTCATTCTATTACATTGGTCCTCAGGTCTGTTCTTGTGTCAGTACCAAGCTGTTTTGATTACTATGGCTTTGTAGTAGAGTTTGAAATTTGGTATTGATAGTCCTCTACCACTGTTCTTTCTGTAAAAGATAGTTTTTGCTATTCAGAGTCTTTTATTGTTCCATATGAATTTTTGGATTGCATCTACTATTTCCTTGAAGAATGAGGTTGGAATATTGATAGGTATCACATTGAATTTGTAGATAGCCTTGGGAAGTATTGCCATTTTCTCATGTTGATCCTTCTGATCCAGGAGCATGGGAGGATTTTCCACTTTCGAAGTTCTGTTTTGTTTTCAGGTTTTAAAATTTTCATCATAGAGGTCCTTCACTTCTTTGGTTAAGTTAATTTCTAGGTCTTTTATTTTTTGTGGGGCTATTACGAATGGAGTTGCTTTCCTGATTTCAGCCACACTTTTCTCATTGTTGGCATACAAAACAGCAATTGATTTTTGAGGGTTAATTTTATACCCTGCTACTTTGCCAAAGTTTTGAATCAGCTTGAGTAATTTGGGAGTGGAGTCTGTGGGATTCTTTAGATACAAAATCATGTCATCTGCAAATAGGGAGAGTTTTACTTCATCTTTCCCTATTTGGATCTCTTTTATGTTTCATCTTGTCTTATTGCTCTAGCTAGGCATTCTAATACTAAATTGAAGAGAAGTGGAGAGAGTGGACATCCTTGTCTCATTCCTGAGTTAAGAAGAAATGGTTTTAGTTTTTCACCATTAAGTATAATGCTGGCTGAAGGTTTGTCATATTGAGGAATGTTTCCTGGATTCCTAACTTGTGCAGAATCTTCATCATAAAGGGGTATTGGATCTTGTCAAATGCTTTTTCTGCATCTATTGAGTTAACCATGTGGTTCTTATCCTTGCTCTTGTTGATGTGATGAATTATATTAATTGATTTGTGTATATTGAAGGAGCTTTTCATCCCTGAAATGAATTGTGTTTGATCATGGTGTATGATTTTTTGAATGAATTGTTGAAGTCGATTGGCCAAAAGTTTGTTGAGAAGTTTTGCATCAGTGTTCATCAAAGAAATGGGTGTATAGTTCTCTTTCTTTGATGAGTCCCTGCCTGGTTTTGGGATGAGTGTTATGATCGCTTTTCAGAATGAGTTCGTAATGAATTTTCTCTTTCAATTTCATTGAAGTGTTGGAGGAGTATTCTTGTGAGCTCTGCTTTGAAGGCCTTGTAGAATTCTGCTGTAAATCCATCTGGTCCTGGGCTTTTGTTAGATGGGAGATCTCTTATTGCTGTTTCTATTTCAATGCTTGATATGGGCCAGGTTAAGATGCTTTAATTCATCTTGGTTTAGTTTCAGTATGTTGATATTTGCTAGGAAAAGGTCCACATCTGCCAAGTTCTCAAACTCATTAGCATAAAGGTTTGAGAAGTATTCCCTTCTAATGTTCTGAAACTTGGTTGTTTCTATGGTAATGTTTCCATTCTCATCTCTGAGTTTATTTATTTGGGTGTATTCTCTTCTTTTTCTGATAAGATTTGCTAAGGATCTGTCAATTTTGTTAATTTTTTTTGAAGATCCAAATCCTTGCTTTGTTGATTCTTTCTATGTTTTTTTTGGATTCTAATTCATTTAATTCTGATTTCATTTTAATTATTGCTTTCCATCTACTGGATTTTGGTTTATCTTGCTGCTCTTTTCAAAGTAGTTCAGATATCTCATTAAATTGTTTTATTTCAGATCTCTCCAATTTGTTGATATAGGAACTCAGATTATAAATTTGCCTCTGAGTACTGCCTTTGCTGTGTCCCAGAGGAGCTGGTAATTCTTGTGTTCATTTTTGTTGAATATCACGAACATTTGAATTTCCTTTCTAATATCTTCCATGTTCCACTGGTGATTCAACAGTTTGGTGTTCAGCTTGCATGTGTTACAGGGCTTTCTTTGGTGGCTTTTGGTGTTGAGTTCTAATTTTATTTCCTTGTGGTCTGAGAGAATGCAAGGTATAACTTCAATGTTTCTGAATTTGGACAATTTGCTTTGTGGTCTAAAATGTGGTCTATTTTGGAAAATGTTCCATGTGCTGCTGAGAAAAATGTGTATTCTGATGCTGCTGGGTGAAATATTCGGTAGATGTCTGTTAAATCTAGTTGATCTATGCAGTTGTTTAGATCTGGGGTTTCTCTGTTGAGTTTTTGCCCAGTTGATCTATCTAGTGAAGATAGCGGTGTTTTAAAGTCCCCAACAATGAATGTTTTTGGATCTACATGAGATTTGGGGAAAATTAGTGTTTCTTGGATAAATTTGGGTGCTCCATTGTTTGGCGAATAGATATTTAGAATTGTAATATCCTCCTGAAGGACAGATCCCTTAATTAGTATGTAGCAACCTTCTTTATCTCTTCTCACTAATTTTAATTTGAAATCTATTTTATCTGATATTAGGATTGCAACTCCTGCCTGTTTTGAGGGCTGTTTGCATGATAGATTTTGTTTCAGCATTTCACATTCAAAATGTGTTTGTTTTTATGGGCAAGGTGTGATTCCTGAAAGCAGCAGATTGAAGGATCTTGCTTTTTAATCGAACTAGACAGTCTATGTCGCTTAATTGGAGAGTTCAGTCTGTTAATGGTTAATGTTGAGAGGACTGAGAGGTGTTTGGCAGTTCCTGCCATGTTATCCATCTTGGGGACTGCGGCAACTGGGTTCTTCCTATGGTTCTTGGATTTTCAGTTTGGGTGTGGTTTCTTGGCTTTAATCTGGTCTTGTTCGTTTTCTATGTGTAGGATATCTTTAATTATCTTTTGTAGGGCTGGTTTGTTGGAGACATATTGTTTCAATTTTTCTTTGCTATGGAAGATTTTTATTTGACCTTCGGTTATTAGGAGAGTTTAGCTGGGTACAGTATTCTTGGTTGATAGTTGTTTGTCTTTAGGGCATGGCATACCTCATTCCAGGCTCTTCTTGCTTTAATTGTCTCTGCTGAGAAATCTGAGGTGATTCTAATTGGTTCCCCTTTATAGGTGATTGATCTTTTCTCCTTGACAGCTTTAATGACCTTTTCCTTGGTCTGAATTGATCCTGTACAGATTATAATGTGATGGTGAGATGTCCTGTTCTGGTATGGTCTATTTGGGGTTCTGAAAGCTTCTTGTATCTGAATAAGACTATCTTTTTGAACGTTTGGGAAGTTCTCTGCTAGGATCCTGTTAAACAAATTTCCTAGACCATTAACTTCTGTCTCTAGGTGCTCCTCTACACCCATTATGCTCAGATTAGGCCTTCTGATGATGTTTAATGGATCTATCATATTTCTTGCATTTGTCTTGGATAGTTGCATTCTCTTTCTCTATAATATCTAGGCTGTCTTCAATTCCTGGGATTCGATCTTCTGCATCTTGACCTACTGTCAAGACTTTCTACTTTTTACAAATTTCTTTTCCTTCTAATTGGTCAGCTTTGGTGGCTTCAAATTCTTTGTTGGAGCTTTGTTTTAGATCTTATATGAACTTCTTTACTTCCTTAATTTAGAGTTCAATGTTTATTTTCAAATCACTTAGTTGATTGGTTATAGTTTCCTAGGACTCCCATTCCTTCTGTAAGGCTCCATTCAGCATTCCCTTTGTGGTCTCTCTGAATTCTTTCAGTTGTCTGTTTATGGATTCCATGAATGCCTTTATTGATCTTTGTCTAGTCTCATCCTGCTCTTGCAATTCCTGTATTTCTCTTTGATTAGCTTCCTCATGTTCACACAATTCCTGTAGTTCTCTTTGACTGTTCTCAGCCTTCTCACACAATTCCTGTCTTTCTCTTTGACTGTTTTCAGCCTGCTCATGCAATTCTTCTCTTTATCTTTGACTGTTCTCAACCTGCTCATGCAATTCCTGTATTAATCTTTGAGCAGCTTCCTCATGCTCATGAGATTCTTGTATTAATCTTTGGTTTGCCTCCTGTCTCTCCCTATCATGCTCCCATGGAGTTCCTTTGCAAGTTTGCAATCTTTTCATTCACCATGTTACCAGTAGTGTTTGTGGAGCTTTTTCGTATCACTCCTCTGGATTATTCATTAACTGTTCTGTCACCCAATTATCATGAGTGGTGTTTGGGGTCTGAGGAGAGAACATTGATAAGTAGCTGTAAACAAAATCTGTGGAGCTACAAGTCAACAATGCTAATTTCAGAGCAATGCATTGTTAGCCTAGTGAAGAAGCAGGGTGTACCACCCATACCAATCCCCTGAGACAACGCTCCTACCGGCACCCTAATCCCAAGGGACTCAGGTTTAGAAGAAGAGCCAGGGGTAGCCAGAGCAAGTAGAAGAAAAGACTATGTCACAGAGGCAATGGAAAGATGACAAAAGCTAAGGAGACCTGGCAGGAAAGGTAGTTTTCATAGTAAAAGCAGTTCAGCCATTGTGTGGGATGAGCATGTGTGTACTGTGCCTGCCTTCCTTTCCTCATTATTTAATAGTTCAATCCTACCTGAGTATTTCTATATTTCTCTATTCTTAATTTGGTATAATGCTTTAAATATAGTAAATTCCTGTCTCTTGTATATACATTTTTCTAATTTGGGGAGGGTAAGGGAAATAACAAAATGCTGAAACAAACATACAGGTTAACCCATTGTAATAATGAGATGTACAAGACACTATGTCGAACACGAACTTTACAATTTGGGGGCAGGAGGAGTTGGGGAAGTGGTTAAGGGAAGGGAAAACAAAGGAAGAGGTAACGATGCTTGATAGGAAATGGACTCATTACCTTATTCATGTAACTGTAACCCCTCTGTACAGTATCTTTATAATATATATGTATATCTATTAAAACTTTACTAAGCCACAGGTGCAGGTGTCTGATAACTATAACCCTAGCTACTCAGGCGGCTGAGATCTGAGAATCATAATTTGAAGCCAGCCTGGGCAGTAAAGTCCAGGAGACTTTTATCTCCAATTAGCCACGAAAAATTGGGAAGTAGAGCTCTCATTCAAGTGGTAGAGTACCAGTCTGGAGAAAAAAACAAAACAAAACTCAAAGGCACAGTGCCCATACCCTGACTTCAAGCCCCAGTAATGGTACAAATAGTAAATAACATAAGATGTGGAAAGCTCAAATCAAGTCTATGCCAAAGGATTATAAAGTAAAACAAACTGCATATAACATTTTGAGACAATATGATTTGTTTTCTAGTCTGTTAGATTTTGTCTGACAGTATAAGTAAGGTTGAGACAAAATAATTTGGAAAGCCCTGGAGAAAATGAAGACACATGAGATTTCATTACTTCAGAAATGGTCTGCTTGTGCCTTGTCTTCTGAAGGGAGATGTGGATGACAGTGGGCAGTGGTGGTGCTGGTGAGGCCAAGAGCATATACAGTGACTCATTCCTGATATCTTAAGGGTAGCTAGTGAATAATTAGCAATCATTCTGCAATGAGAAACAAAAAATAATAATTCCAGAATTATGAGTTTTTGTACGCCCACACAGTGCTGGATAAATTATTCATAATACCCTGGGAAAAAAATAAGACTTAAATGCAAATCACAAGGCCCTACAGGTTGGAAATATGCACAAATAAGGTAATGATCTAAAACTTACGCGGCGTTAGTTTAGTTCTTTGCCAAAGGCCATTGGGATGCTTTGTTTTATGTAAATTTGCACTGTCTGCACATTAATTTGATGTTTTTCACAACACGCTTGTGAGAATTAAATCAGGTGGCATTGTCAGGAGTGTCGTAGAAGAAGAGGCATGGAACATGGGAAACATTTTGTCAATTTTCTTTTCACTTCCTTGGCACATGTGCCCTGGGGATGGTGCAAAGCCAGCCCAGGCCTGGTTCTCAGCTTGCATTTTGTCCAGACAGGCCTCAAACCATGATCCTCCAGACCTCTGCCTCCCAAGTAGCTAGGATAGAGCCTGACTTGCTTTGGCAATAATTTGACCATGAATCTTGATAATCGATGTTGCATCATCAGCGTGGGAACTGAAGGTTTGTTTACATGTACAATATGGATGCTTTTAAACATTTCTAATAGATATAACAAAAGGTTCACAGTTCTGCAATTTGAGAGAAAAGCAAGGAAATATTTAAGTTATTTTTTGTTATGTTAATATATTTATTTATGTCCTAGATTATATGGTAACATGGATTTAGAGGTTTGCCTTTAATTAGTAAAAAGTATTTCACCATAGATACATATCTATATGATTAGAGTTTATAATATATGAATATATGTACATAATATACATAATTTATAGTATTCATATAAATAATATATCAGCAAATAATATTTTCATAAGGAGCATAACTAATGCTATAAAAATGTTAGAAGCTATAGTTCCACTATAGTCATTCATTTACAATATAGTCATTTTATCCAAACATTAGGGATTTTGAAACTGATATTTCTCTGAACTCTGAAATAATATTGTTGGGCTGGGAAGGTGGCTCAGTGGTAGTGTGCTTGCCTTGCATGCATGAGGGTCTATTCCTCAGAACCACATAAGCAGAAAAAGCCTGAAATAGCGCTGTGGCTCAAGTGGTAGAGCTCTAGCCTTAAGGTGAAGAGCTGAGGGACAGTGCCCAGGCCCAGAGTCAGGCCCCATGACCAACAAAAAAATAAAAAATAAATAAAAAACATTGTTTAAGAAATACTGACTTAAGCCGGGCGCTGGTGGCTCACGCCTGTAATCCTAGCTACTCAGGAGGCTGAGATCTGAGGATCACGGTTCAAAGCCAGCCCGGGCAGGAGAGACTGTGAGACTCCTATCTCCAATAAACCACCAGAAAACCAGAAGTGGCGCTGTAGCTCAAGTGGTAGAGTGCTCGCCTTGAGCTGAAGAGCTGAGGGACAGCGCCCAGGCCCAGAGTTCAAGCCCCACGGCCGAAAAAAAAAAAAAAAAGAAATACTGACTTAGTAATATGGTGAAAATGTTTTGTTATATTAGAATATATTGAATTAAAATAAACAAAATGCTAAAAATGCTAGATGTACAAGCTCTTTACAACTTTATATAAATATTATTTTTAAAAATAATATTTTTATATTTAAAAATATTTTTATAACATTTTAAAAATATTATTTTTAAAAATAATATTTTTAAAGAACTGCATGAGCTAGATACCAGTGACCCATGTCTATAATCCGAGATACTCAGATAGCTGAGATCTAAGGATTGTGGTTCAAAGTAGCCCAGGCAGAAAGTTCTATAAATGCTTATTTCCAATTAACCAGCAAAAGTTGGAAATGGAAATGTGCTTGAGTGACAAAGTGCCACCCTTGTCTTCAACAAAAACCTGTGAGAGAGGATGAGTTCCTGAGTTCAGGCCCCAGTACCAGCACATGCAGTAAACACGAGTATTTGTTCAGTAGTAACTAACGTATAATTACCAGTAAAACATAGCTTGTAAGCTGTAAGATCTTATTTGACCTCATAACAACAAGTATCTCAATTCCAGGTGTGCAGTTTTATTTTGGAGATTATATTCTTAGTGACACATCCCCATGGAATATGTTTTTGGCAAAGAAAGATCGAACTAATTTTCCATTCCTCTTACATGCGACTCCCTGTATCTAAAAGTCTGTGAAATTCAACTGGAATCAACCCTACATTTAAATGGGAACTACTGAATCATATCAATCAATTAATCAACCAATCAATCTAGAATTTACTGAGCCAATGGGTCCCTACCTCTTTGCTTAGGACTTCCAGTCCATTAACCAGGACAGGAGAACAAGGTAATCAAAATGTTTTAATATTGCATCTGATTAGGGAAATAGATGATCTGGCAATTATCTTCAGCCATAGATTGTGCTCTGGGGAAGCAAGCAGTGTTGTCAGCCAGAATTTAAATTGGTTGATCATTTTGAGCTTAATATATGAGTTCTTGATAAATTTTACATGCATAAGTTGGATATTGTATCAATTTCAGAGCAATTATTCAATCTAATATATATTACTATTCTAAGCAGATAAAGTAATTTTGATAAATACAAAAAAGAGATGTGAAAATTAAAATATTAGAAAATGTCATCACTTTTTTTCTTGTAGGTACTAATGCTTGAATTGAAGGGCTCATGCTTTCTCTTTGCTGTTCTTGTTCAGGGCAGGTGCTCTACCACTTGATCCATTGCTCAGCTATTTTACTGGATACTTGGAGATAAGAATCTAACAGACTTCACTGAGTCTGAGTTGGCTTCAAATTGTGATCCTCAGATCTCAGCCTCCCTGAATCACTAGGATTACAGACATGATCTACCAGCACCCCAATTGCAAAACCTTTTTATGACCGTGAAGGAGTCAAGAGAAGGCATGGAATTAAGCCTGAAACTCAAACAAGGGGCTTGAACTAGAGGCCTGGGCACTGTCCCTGGGCTCCTTTTGTTCAAGGTTAACGCCCTACCACTGAGCCACAGCCATACTTCCGGTTTGGGGGTGGTTAATTGGAGATAAGTACCTCATGGACTTTCCTGCTCAGGTTAGCTTTGAACCGCGATCAAGAGACAGTATTTTTAAATATGGAATTTGGAGTTCGGCATATGAGTGGCTTTGAGGCCTCTAGATGAAGCAATGACTGGATGTCAGAATAGTACATTTTAATTTAGGCCCTCATTTGAATAGAAATTTCCTACTCAGTCTTTTTATACTTCTGCTCACTATGAGAAGATGTTGCTCTTGGAACCGGTTGGTCATAGGACAAAATTTCAGTATCTGGCCTTCAAGCTGTACTGCCCCAGGTACTCTGGACTCTGAGCCACTGAACTGCAAAGGCTACTGATTCACCTCAACATCTCACAGGAAGTATGCCTGCATGTTGCAGAAACCCCATGTTTGATTTCTCAGGTGCTGGACCGCAGGCAAGCCACTTGACCCAGGCCTGGCTGAAAGTTCTCTTCCCCCAGGCTGAGTATCCCCCTTCCTGCCTGACCAAAGGTGTCAATCCTTGGCCCCCAAGAGACCATAACCTGTTTTTACTTTTCTGATTCCTCGTTAAGACTGCTTGTAAGACGGACTCCAACTCCAGCTCCTCACACAACCTCCAATCCCGTGGGAAGATCGCTTGCTCCTCACTGAGGTAATACACAGTCCTCATCTGTCGAGATTTAGTCTGGCTGGTTCTTCTCCATTTTCCTAAGAATATCACCTGGTGCTGAGTCAAGAGAGAAAAGAAAAGAAGAATCAGCAGTGAGGCAATCCGTCTCCAATTGTCTGGCAAGGAAGGTGGACAGGCAGGAAAGGATGCTGCAGAGCTAGGCACCAGTGGTGCCTGCCTGTAATCCCAGCTGCATAGGGACTGCCATGTGAGAATTGATGTTCTATGCCAAATGGGGCAGAAAGTCTAAGAGATCATTTTCTCTAATTAGCCACCAAAAAGCCAAAAATGGAGCTGTGGCACAAGTGGTAGAGTGCCAGCCATGAGAGAAACAACTAAAATACAGAGCTCTGGTCCCAGAACTGGGAGGAAATAAAATAAGTTAGTGCATGAGAAGAATGGGAGTGAAAATAATCAGAGGTTGTAGACGAGGCAAGTGAAAAGCTGACTGAAAACAGGGACAATGAGCTCTGTCCATTTTAGATTGGAAATCATAGGTTTATGTTAAGATATGCCGTGTGTTTATGAAACAATAAAGCTTTGTGTAATTATCCAATCAAAGACTCGTCCCACCAGTGGTAAAGAAGGCTTGGGAAGAGATCTATGATTCTGAGACAAATCATCAAAAGGTCTAAAGAGCATGTTCCTAAAATCATCAGACATATCATCTAAATCCCAAGGAACAATGCCAATAAAAGGATGTTATGCAGATGGTCCACGCATGTAGGGTCAATGAGCTATGGAAAGAGAACATTCACATCAGGTCCTCCTGAGCAGTAAAGGATGTAATGCATTGCAGGCTACATGTGTCCAAACATCTGCTCTTCTAATGAAAGAGGCCCAAAGACAAATTAAATGATCACGATCTCAGAATGAGTCACGATCCTTGCTTTTTCCTTAGGTTCATACCATTTTCCTTTAGATTAATGTACCATATTTCTATATTTTGTTCCATACTGGACAGATTTTTAAATCCAAAATTATATATATGTACATAATCATATTATTACATATGCCAATATATCATATATAGTCAGATTATATCTATGATATATATGTATATATGATTAGTGAATACTGTAGTGTTTTGAGTAATCCATATGGATGATGAGATGGTTATATCTCATGGGATAAACATGCTATTACAATGAATCATACTCTTCCTAAACACTATCTTTATTCATCAACATGGTTTCTGATGATTTGTTTTGTGTTATTTTATGTCACTACTGGGGCTTGAACTCAAGGCCTCATGCTCTTGCTTAGGTTTTTCACTCAGGGCTGGTGCTCTACCACTTGAGCCTCAGGTGCACTATGTGCACAAAGTCACTGGCATCTCCACAGGAGTGTACATTCACCCCACATCTCCGCAGTTGTGCACAGATGCACCTGGACCATTTGACTTCCAGGCCAGGCATACATTGATGGTACAGGGTGGAGCTGGAAAGCTAAGTGCTGAATAATATATGCAGGATCTAAGGAGCTACAATATGACCAGAGATAACAAACCTTAAAATTACTGTGGAGGTTTGCTAAGTTTGTGGAAGTGGCCTGGCTAGAAATTGCACAACTATCCAATGAATGAAATGGAATGACAGAGGAGTCAAGGGCATTGCATAATGCAATCATGGGAATTATTGAATTATGCGAGACCCTTGCCAGGGGCAGATGCAGGACATTTTAAAGCATGTTAAGTCTTGTTTCTTTCACACTCAACTCAAATTGTCATAGAAAAGAAGATGCCCCAGCTAGAGTTGAAAAGAATATTTGAGGGAATCTGATGCAGATATTCTGCCTGAAAGTGCTGGTGGAGAATTTGGCTGAGGCATTCGTTATTAAGAGGATGTCAAGATTTCGTTCTTTCACATGACATTATAACGGATTTACAGTGATGAGGTTTCTCTCTTCAGTAAGCAGAGAGACATCACCCGTCTTGAGGCTATAGAGATGGGACCATATTTAGTCTGCTGGAAATGATTTGAAGTCAATAGCTCTTGCAGGACCCTCAGAAGGGCAGCACGTATAAATGTGCAACTGAAACTACGTGGAAAAGCTACACAGCCCGACCCTGCAATGAAGGGTGTGCAACAAAAATACTCCAGGTTTGGCATTTCTACTACGGTTATTCCATATCTCCTATTTATTTTTGTATAGTTCACACTCAGCAGATACAAGCTGACAGTTATAGTGAGGCACTGAGCTATGAATTACAAGATAGGGTAGCTCACACCTATACTGCTGCTTACTCAGGAAGTTGAAAAATATAGTTCAGAGTCAGCCCCTCTAGACAAATCCCAGGGACTCTTACCTCCAGTGAACCAACCAAAAGCTAAAAGTAGAGGTGTGCTTCAAGTGGCAGAATGCCAGGTTTGGGCAAAACATCAAAGAAGAGCCCAAGGCCCTGAGGTCAAGGTTTAATACTGCACACACACACACACACACACACACACACACACACATACACACACACATACACACACACATACACAGACACAAGAAGACATGGATTCTAATTCCAGCATTCCTTTAGCAATTTCTGTCACTTTAGATAAGTCTCTTGTCTTCAAAGTTTGAGCATCAACAATTTAAAGTGGCAAAATTGGAGGGGCATTGGTAATTTTTATTGTTATGATTACTAATAAGATAACTATTATTCATTCTCATGTGTGTTAAAGTGCCCCTAAAGTCAAATTACACTTCAGGTGAATTTTTCCCATCAAATTTTAGTTTAACAGTTTATTTACCAGGAAACTGGAGGGGAGGGATAGGTTGGGAGAGTTGGGGGAGAAGGATGGAAGGATTGATATTGATAAGATGTATTATCCTGATCAAATCATAGCATGAATTCAAACCCCTCTGTATAACTACTAAAAAAGATTTAAAATAATGACTTGTTTTAGCAGCAACAGATAAAGAGCATCACCTAACACCTGTTATTTTTGGTGTCCACCCCCAGCCCCAGGGACCCCTCTGGTAGGTGACCCGACCCCATTGGCCTGCAGGTCTGAGGGGAAGCTGGGCCGGGCAGTGTGGTCAGGCCAGGTCAGGTGATAGCCAGGCTGAGGGAATGAAAATGGGAGCTCAGAACTGTGCTGTTCTTCAGTAGATTACAGAAATCAAGCTGAGAATATTACCAGTTTCTTCAGACTGAGTGCTCCTAAAATCATTTGTCTCTCACAGACTTTCCCCCACCAATTTATCTACCTGAAATTCCTTAAATATATAAAAGTTAAAAAAACTTATTAATATTAAAAAAGATTGAAGTAATTAACAAGAAGTTTTCCCAGAAAGAAAATCTCAAAAGCTCACTGCAGAATTCAAGTAGTTCTTTTTAAAAAAATTATATATTTTTTTATTGTAAAAATACTGTACAGAGGGGTTACAGTTACATGAGCAAGGTAATGAGTCCATTTCCTGTCGAGCATTGTTGTCCCCTCCTTTGTTTTGCCCCTACCATCCCTTTCCTCCTCACCTCCCCAACTCCTCCCTCCTCAAGTAGTTCTTTGAACAAGAATTTATACCAGTGCTCTTCAATCTATTCAAAAAAGTGGGAATGACACACACAAAAAAAAGATGTGTGGTCCACAGATTTTCGTTACTTTTACACCATGACACAAATATAGTTACTAGTCTTAAATAAGCACAAAATATATTTTATTATACTGAAATCTAACATTTAAACAGACCATTTTATGTACAGTTGTTGTGGGGTCATATGTATTTATTAAATAACTTTGACAAAATTGTGAATATGCTTAATACACATTACACTCTTATGTGGAAATGTATTAAATTCCTTGCTTAACACCACTTGGATACACTAATATGATCAAGATTGCACAATAACCTAGGATTCAAGCCAAGCAACCATGGCACATTCTTGTAATCCTAGCTATTGAGGAGGTTGGAACTTGAGGATCAGGGTTCAAATCCAACATGGGAAACAGCTAAAGAGCATAAGGTAAAGAGAAAAGAGCAACAAGCTTACCTTTAACACCAAAAAGCTGGAAATGGAAAGCTCTGGTTCAAGTGGTAGAGTGTCAGCGAAGAAAGTAATAGCTTAAGGCCATCACTCTGCCCCTGAGTTCAAGCCCTAGTGCAGCACACACACACACATACACACACATACACATGAATCCAAAACACTTAGAATTGTTTTCAAAGATGCAAAATGTTTCCTTGAATTGGAGTGGTCCTTTTATTTGGGAGTGTCCTCTTTGTCCATCTCTACCTCCTTGGATCATGCTGCTCTTCTGTCCATCCTGCCTCTATACAAGCACAGGCTGTGGCCCAGACCTCTCTGTGCCAGCACTGACCTTCACCAGGGAGAGCTTGACACAGGAAGTTGACAAATACCCCAGCCTGTGAACAGGAACAGAAATCCATCCAACTTCCATTTCATTTATGTATGTATGTATGTATGTATGTATGTATGTATGTATGCATATACGTATGGATTAGATGTATTAGTTTTACAACTCATTTATCCAAATGTCCTTTGTTATAAGTCTTACTATAATTGTACTTCCCAACTTTTCATGCATAATAAACTCACTCCTACTGTGTGTTCTGTTCCTCCTGATAGAATCGCTGTTCCAGTTTCCATGGATGGCTGTTTGTGGAGTGACCTTGTGTTTTGTCCTCTATTCATAGAAATGAGCAGATAACCAGGCTCAAGACAGGCCTGTCCTGGGGAAGCTCACCTCCTCAGCTCTTACCACCCAGGAGCCACAGCCTCTGAACTGGAAGGCACTTGCCAGAGTTCCCAGTCCTTTTTAAAAACAGTATTTTAAGAGTCGGGGGCAGGGAAAGCAGGCAAAGTATTTGTTAATATGAATTCTACTAAATTTTTCATACTACTCAATAGTTTTAAAAAGACTAAACACAGAACTACCCTATGATCCAGCAATCCCACTCCTGGGTATTTACTCAAACAAACACAAACAAGGCCACACTAAAGACACCAGCACAACCATGTTCACTGCAGCATTGTTTACCATATCTAAGATATGTAACCAACCCAGATGCCCCTCAGTAGATGGATGGATCAAGAAAATGTGGTATACATATACAATGGAATTCCATGAAAGACCCCCATTCATAAGGAAATGGAAAGACTTGTAAAAGTCATGCTAAGTGAAGTAAGCTAGTCCCAAAGAAACATAGTCTTCATGGTTTCCCTCATTTGTTTATCATTAGTACATGTCTAGGATAGTCCTAGCAGAGGATCACAATAGCTCAATAGCTATATACATATGACCACATAAAATGATGCTAATTTAAATGAATTCCAAGATATATGAACAAAAACAACAAAAAAGATAAAAATCAAGCTGGATACTGGCAGCCCATGGCTATAATCTTAGTTACTCAGGAGGCTGAGATCTGAGGATGGAGTTTGAAGCCAACTTTGGGCAGGATAGTCTGAGAGATGCTTATCTCCAATTAACCAACTAAAAGCTAGAAAAAGAGCTGTGGCTGAATATCTTGTTGCCAAATATTTACAAAAAATTGAGCGCTATTTATTTTTTCTTGCTCCAGGATGATTAAAAAACCAAAAGGAGGAGCTGGTTAAGATCTAGCATCTGCAGACCCAGATAACTAGAATGCCTAGAACACAGAATGGAAAATCCACAAAAGAAATATTAAAACACATTTCGCTGTGTAAAAAGCTTTGTCCTTTAAGGTAGAACTGCTTCCACTATTTTCTGTATTCTTGTTCATAGAATGACTAAAGGAGAGATGACACCTCTTACTGTAAACGACTCCTGGATATAAAAACACCACCTTCAACAGTGGTGGCTGGAAAGAAAGGCTGCAATCCCTGACAGAGTTTCGTAATAAAGACATTCTGCATTCATAGACAAGCTCGCAAATGTGGTTGTTGCTCAGTGATACCTGGGTTTCATAGGTGTGTCCTTGGTGAGACTCCTAGCAGATCTTACAGGAATCGCTAGGAGAGGAAGCCGGAGTGTCACAGAGGCAGTGGAGGTGGAGAGGAATTCGGGGTGTCACAGAGGAGGTGGAGGTGGAGTTGGAGAGGAAGTTGGGATGTCACAGAGGAGGTGCAGGTAGAGAGGAAGTTGGGAACTTGTTCTCAAAACTTACAACACCATGCCAACGTCAAACTGTATTTGTCAATTTAATTTTTGACAGCCTATGCATAGCCATCATCTGAACCGGGCCTGTAGGACTTTTAGGAGACAAAGTGACATCATCAAAGTGACTTATTCTTGCAATAAAAATGCCAGCAATCAAGGCTGGAGAAAAAGCTCACCACTGCCATCATTGTCAATGTGTCTACGTGTGTAACACCCGTGTGTGTGTGTGTGTGTGTGTGTGTAAGTAAATATGTATCTGTACCCATGCACATATCAAAATGATTCACATATATTTAAGACCAAGATATACATCCTTTTGTAGATGAAAGTGGAAAAAATTACAAAGACATTTGAATCCGTAAGATGAAATGAAGTTATGTTTCTTTAGTTACAGAAATAATGCATTCATTATGTAACAACAACCCTTCTTTTAGCATTTTCAAATAAAAATAATAAAAAGTAAAGAAATTATATTTATCTATGAAAAATTCACAATTATAATATTAGTTCCTACATATTAATATGGAATTTAATATACTTTAAGTATAAACTTGACTTTTTAGAGGGAGGTACTAACATGATTTCAAAAGTATATTGAAAATATTCTGAAAATGACTAAGAATTTTGATATTCAAAGAAAAGGTCAGGAAAGCACTAGCTTTAGCATATGGATAAATTTTTTGTAAGAATAGAGAAATATATGTTTTTATGATAACGCATATTCAGAAGTAGATAGTTTTCAAGTGGAAGAATTATGATCTATGAATATTTTGTAGCTCAGATATACAATCCTACTGGAAGAAATAAACAAGTAAATTCATGAATACACAGTAATCTATTGAAACAAATTTACTTAAAAGATTATAGGAGTACTAAAGATTGATGCATAGCCACATTTCTATAAAATAACCCATAAATTATGTTATGTTTAATAAATGGAATATTTATCAAGTGATGGAAATTTACTCTTTAAGGATTAAAATTCTGATTAGTATCTTTTGCTTTAACTTGCTAGGACTTGAAAACCTTATAAAATGCTTTAATTTCTCCTGGGAATTGCAAAAGTCAGGGCAGAGACACTATTTTAAGAGCGATGGCTCAGGTAAGAGGGAGTAATTGCATTTTGCCCTGCATTTCCCAAGGATTCAGTTATAAAACCTGCGGCACACACTCCAGAGCAACCAGTAGCAGGTAGACTGGAAGGAAGAGCAAACTCAAGAGGAACTCAGCCCTTTCCCCTTACTACCCACAGCCCCACACCATGCTGGAAAACCACACTGCCATGTCAACATAGATTTGCAAGAGACAGAACTCCAATTTCAACTCGAACAGTGAGAAAGGGGACTCTTTATAAACAGGAAAATCATGGGCCAGGCCAACCTGGGCCCAAAGCAAGACCTCACCTCAAGAAGAAAGGAACACAAACGCTGAACACATTGGCTCAGTGATAGAACATCTGAGTCTAGGAACAGCTACTAATTCCACAAAGCAAAGAAAGGCATAAATCTGAAGATGGAAAAAATAAATAGCAGCATGACAAAACAAAGACCAGTATGGACATGTTGAGAAAAAAAAAACTGAAAATTAAAGACAAAGAAAATAATATAAATTATATTTATATTGAGGCTCTTGGTTTGAACTCCCACATAATAAGCCTGTCTTTTAATTCAGTTGATCTGGCCCAAAGGCTTTGATGCAATTTTATTATCCGGTTTCCTTACCTTCAGATTATTTATACTTCTTTCTGACCTTTGGTTTTTCAGAGGATATCATATTGTATCTTCCATCTTTTATTACACTGAAATTTGGGCCTCCCAAAAAAAGAATAAAGTACTGTTGAGATGAATTTACTTGCAGCTCACCAAAGCTATGTTTCTTTTACCAGTTCCACAATCTAGTGGAAAAATACTGAGACTTTGTAATTTTAAGGTGATTTTTTTAAAAAAATGCATCGCTGTGTTCTAAGAAACAGCACAGATGATTGCGCAAGAGCAGTTCTTTTTTTAAAATCATGTACCTACTTTATTTCTGCCTCATGATGTTTGAATTTAGGCATACATTTATTCATGTTGGGTCAGTCTGGGGTTTGCAGTCAGGCCGTAAATGCAGCTTCTTATTGATTCAGTCTCTCCTGCACTATGGGTAACTCCGTCATTGAAGATTACAGGGATGGAAATCCTTCCTATTAGACTAGAAGCCATTTAAGAAGGGAGCCATGCTTCTGGAGAATGAGAGACTGGGCAATGGTGAGTTCCTGTGGATGTAAGGCTACGTCAACGGGTCTAAATAGAGATCCAATCCTGCCCCAAGTGAGAAGAAACAAAGAGGTCTGAGAATATGGTGAGGAATTAGGAAAATCCCCAATCCTCGTCCCATTTCTCTGATTCTCTAGGCATTTCTGTCACTGTAACAGACACATCCTGTCTCAGACGCTGTCTTCCTGAGGGTTTAATCTCACTGGGAAAAGTTAAGAAGATTTAGAAGAATTCTTACAGTGGGAAGATTCAAAGAACTTTGTAGGACTATATCACCTAAAATGTCAAAAGTTTGTTTACGAGGTTGCTGAAATGAAATCTGTAGGACCTACATCACATCTGTGAATGAAGGATGATTGGAGTAAAGAAAAGACTCACAGAAATCTGGGGCAAGACAGGGGACTTGAGAACAGTGTGTGTGCTCGTGCGCATGCGTGTGTGCATGTGTGCACGTGTGTGTGTGCACTTGAAATGACAGGAGAAATCCCTTCTCACAATTAGCATACTCTAAAAATAATGAGCAAGAGGAATGTGAATCAGGTGGTGTGTGGGCTGTGGACCCCTGGGGAGGGGCTGGATGAGGGGAGAGGAGAAGGAGGTGAGGAAATGGGTGATGTTTACCTGAGTGTGTGGAAGTGGAACACGGAATCTCAACCATCAATGAAACCCCATGTACTGGTAATGGATGCTAAGAAAATGTGTGGGAAAATAATGTAAAACTGTATTTAGAAGTATTATATGATACTTTGGTGTCAGTATGTTGTCAAATCACCTGGGATACACAGTATTTTCACTCTCTAACCAATCCCCAAAGAGAAGAGAGAGGGAGAGAGAGGGTAGGAGGGCAGAAAAGGAAAGGAGAGAGGAAGGGAGAGAGAGAGGGAGTGTGTGTGAGGGGGAGGGAGAGGGAAAAGAGGGAGAGGGAGAATACAGAATGACCCACAACACACCCAGACAAATATACGCATATAAATATTGATAATATGTCTACAGACTTAGTAATGAGGTAGTTGGGAGAATAAAGAGATGTGATTAAATACAGCTAATCAAACCATGCACATTTTAAATCCATGTCCTTTTGAATTAAATGAAGACCATGAAGCCTGGAGGATAAGTAAAGAACTCTAGGAAGCCTGAGGAGTTTCGCTGGTGTCTGGAATCTGGTGGAGTTTCCTGATTCAACAATAAAGGAGGGTCTGATTTCCCTCACTTAGCATAGCTTTTCTAAAGTTATGTGGATGTGATATTACCAATGACAAATTGGTTATGTGTCAAAGAGTTTGAAGTTATTGTGAGAAGAATTATGAATTCTGGAACATATCATTGCTCAGTGAAATGAAGAATATGCAAAGCATTCTTATTTCAAAGACTATCCAAATTACTGTCAAAAATAACTGAAGGATATATATATATATAGATAGATAGATAGAGAGAGAGAGAGAGAGAGAGAGAGAGACTGTTAATTTGAGTGGATATTTGGTTCATTGGTTTCCTTCTGGTCATTTCAAAGGATTAAAAATATGAAACAGCAATTTTTACATACTTCTGATAGAAGTATGAATATGCTTTTATTAGCATGTATTAATTATAATGTGTTTCACCACACTATTTCCAAACATTCATCTATGGTACCCTGGACTATGCTCATTCTACTCTCTACCCTTTCTATTCTCCCTTCCCTTCTCCAGCCCTCTGCTACCCTAGTTACCTATCCTCCAGAGGAGGAGATTGGGAGAATCATGGTTCTAGACCCCCAGAGTCCCTCTTCTACTCTGTTTGTTTCAGGTACTTTTGTTTGTTTCCACATATGACTGAATGACTTATTTACTCAACATAATGAGCTCAGTGCCATTGTTTCTTCTCCAAATTCTAGGATTTGGTTGCTCTTTGTGTTTCAGGAACTTTCAGTGTGTCCTTTCCTACTTGTTCTTTATGCCTTCAGTGGATTTGAGGCACCGAGCAGATTCCATAACTTGACCTGTGTGTGGGTGTCTCCGTTAGACATCGACTCAGGAGTGGTAGAGCAGAAACTCTGGGATTTCTCATCTTACTTGGTGGAATTTCTTTGGGTTTTTGTGTGTTTGAGTTCTGAGGCTTGAACTCAGAGCAAATGCTCTTAGCTTTTGTGCTGGAGACTAGCACTCTACCACACGAGCCACAGCTCCATTTCTGGCTTTTGACTGTTTAAAAAAAGGAGATGTTTCACAGACTTTATTTATTTATTTTTATTTATTTATTGCCAGAACTGGCTTTGAACCAGGATCCTAGATCTCATCCTCACAGCAATTAGGATTACAGGTGTGAGCCACCAATGCCCAGCCTCAGCTAGTTTCTCTTTAAATCGTGGGCAAGAATCCTTTTCTGCTGACACCCCTTCTAAGAACGTCATTTTAGAAATAAAGTCTTTCAGAAAGGTTTATTGCTTTTTTTTGGCATTTTTTTGGATTACTTAGTTCTTGTTGACATTCCTTATGTATTCTGAGTATCACTCTTCTCAGAGGAATCGCTGGGAAAGTTTCATTCCTCACTGTGCTAATTGCTTCCTTTGTTGTGTGGAAGCTGTAGAATTCGACAGCATCCCACTTACAGTTCACATTCTCTAGCTTCTTCCAATCTTATTTGCAAAGTTGTGTCCTTTGCTTGTGGGCAGCATGGATTCCTAGAAAAGTTTCCAAGTGTTTATGTTGCACATGGAAGTTTTTTTATACAGGCGAGGGATGAGGGCTTAATTTGCGTTTCAGTTGCATTGACTCAAAGATGTAAGGTTGAGATCTGAGGATCACTATGTGAGGCTAGACCATGCAGGACATTCTGTGAGATGCCCAGCTCTACAAAATCACATGGAAGCCAGAAGGAGAGCTGTGGATCAAGTGGAAGAGCGAGCATAAGAACTAAAGGATAGCACCTAGGCCCTAGATTCAAGCTCCAGTACTGACACACACACACAAAAAACTATCTTTTATACTTATGGGGTGATGGTGCTTGAAACTTCTTTCAGCACAAGGTGGGGGCGGGGAGAGCTGGTGGTGATTATAACTGCAGAATAAAAGCACGGAGACATTGTTTCTAGGCCCCTTTCTCTGTATGCCCAGTGGGGGTCACAAACGGAGGCTCAATAAATCAAAGCACCTGAAAATCCTGAGTGATGAAGTGAGGAAATTTTCCTCTCAGCCTCCTGTAGAATTGCGAGCAATTTTCTGTGAGCCAGAACTAAATGTGTGTGGTGTTAATCTTCTGAGATTTTGTCTTTGTGTATCACAGCATAACACAGCCCGTCCGGAGAGACACATTCAATAAATTATTTAAAAATGCCTGATGTGTTTTTGTACTTCAATGCAAATTTAGATAGGAAAGTGGCCACATAGGAATTACAACATTAAATGCAACTAGGGAAAAAATGAAAAATTTATCTGTCATGTTCAGAGAACCACATGCAAAAGCCAAGACTGCCTGTTCTTTTAAACATCCATGGGTGACTTATGACCTAGCAGAATAAAACGGTAAAGCTGGAATTTAAGACCTTACTCGACATTCCTTTCTGTTCTAATGACTGTTTGAATATGATTTCCTTATGATTTCTTTATGATTTTCAAGGCTTTCCATTGATTAAAAATTGTAGAGACATGAATGCTTGGTTAGGGAAGAAGCCCTCCAGGGCCTCCGGTTCTGTTTTGAGACATCCTTCCTTGAGGTTCTATAGGATTCCAAATACAGACCTGTTCTCTTTCACCATTTAGTCAGTTTGTTTGCTGCTTCTCTCCTTCACTACTTCATAGATGCATTTGATTCTTTGTGGGACATATCAATATCTCTGTGTCTCAGAAAGATACCACTTCCATCATAAAGCTTTTCTGTCTCTTGTTTCACTAAAATTGTCCCTGCTTTAGCTAGGTACTGGTGGCTTATGCCTATAACCCTCACTCCTAGGAGGCTGGGATGCTTAGATTGTGGCTCAAAGCCAGCCCAGGCAGGCAAATCCAAGATATTCTTATCTCCAGTTAACCAGCAAAAATTCAGAAGCGGAGACATGGCCCAAGTGGTAAAGTGCCAGCCTTGAGCAAAGGAGTCAAGCAAGAACACACGACCATGAGCAAAAGCCTCAGTATCAGGACACACAAAAAAAAGTCTCTTTAGATAGCACTCCACATTACCTCGGCTCCTCTTGGTTTTTGCTGTTTTGAAATCCATCCCTCACTTCTTTTCATGTTTCCCCAATGTAATATGTGGTAATATTATGACTTGTACAGTATATTTAACATTATTTGCTTGTCATACAAAGCCATCATTTCCATGTGCTACACAGGTGACACAAAAACTCTTTAATAGTATACCAGAAAATCACAAAAGGCCCAAGGACACACAAGGAGTGGAGTCAGGGTGTGCACAGAATGATGAGGCCAACTGATTAGAGAGTGCACTGGCCCTGTGCTGTCTGGTTGTGTTATTTGTTCTTAGACTCCATTATTCCATTTCCCCAAGTACTATGCTTCAATTACCTTTCTCTTGTCTAAACCCTGAGAGCTTTTACTTAATCCCGGTCTCAGACTTAGTGAAGACTGTCATCATTCTTTGGAGAAACATTACCTGTGGGAAATTTGCACTTCACTGGTCCTTAAAGAATGGAGCATAACATTTCAAGATGCATTAGAGCTTTTCTGGGCAGAAAATACCCTGAGCACCACTCTGGCTGGGGCCATCCTGAACAAATATGGTGTCATCAAAACCAAAGTTGAACTAATGGTTCTTTTTTAAGTTTTGCATTTTGAAATTATATATATACGTACGGAAAATACATATAATATATAATATATTTGTATATAGATATAGATATATATACTTTACTGCCATGCAAACAATGCAGCATGTATGTGTGTGTGTATATATATATATATATATATACACATATATACATATAGTATTCCTACACAGCTGTAGATCTATGCATACTTGTAGATGCAGATAGAGTCATATACACATATTCAGCTATGCACTTGTGGTACACACATATACATGCATACAGGTATGTTTCTTCATGCATATATGAGTATACGTGTATATTATGTATCACACATCCCTGTATGGGCCTCTGTGTCCTGTAACATTTAAAGTACATATTTGCCAGTATAAGTGTATACTGACATATGTATTCTGTATATGGTTTTACATATTATTAAATACTAGCTGGGTAGGAAATAATAGAAATTGGACTGGGAATGTGGCTTCATGAAAGAGCTGTCTGCCTAGCATTCATGAAGCCTTGGGTTTGATTCCTCAGTGCCACATACACAGAAAAGTCCAGATGTTGTACTATGGTTCAAGTGGTAGAGTGCTAGCCTTGAGCACAGAGGGTCTCAAGGACAGTGCCGAGGCCCTGAGTTAAAGCTCCAAGACCAGAAAAGAAAATGATAGAAATCAGATCCTCTCTACCTGGTTTGTTTGTATCCACCATTTCTCTGTAACAGAATGCTTAGGTAGCCAATATCCCTGGAAGCTTTCTAAAGTGATTCTTTGTCTACATAAGGAAAAGCTGACTTGATATCTTCAACTCAATAATAGACTCGTATGTGTTTTGCATGGTATAAGCAATGATTTCTCATGTAATGTTATACCTAGCACCCATATATGAGCTGGAGAAAGCATGATGTACAGGCATCTTTATATACATACACATACATATATATCATACATCACATATATGCATATATTTGATGCATACATGAGTTTATGTACACATCTTTTTCTTTCTATTTTAATTTTCTTTGAAGACCAGGTCCTATTCTGTGGCCCCAGCTGCCTTAGTGTTTCTACAGTGGGATACCAACCTGCCAACACTTCACTTCATTTGCACATCGTGAGCGACACATCCAGGTGTATAAATTGAATGTGTAAACACAGTGATTGTACCGCCTGGGATTCCTTAGCAGTCTTGCTCCTCCCGGCACTGCTCTGGGTGTCTCTCAAGGAGAAGCAAAAGGGACAGCGGAGAGGTGAGGGGCAAGGTGGACCCTGCGCTGGAGGAAGCACGAGGAAAGCTCTGGTTTTATCATCATGGAAATCATTCTTCATCGCCAGCCTTATGATGTTGTTCTAGAATATCTGGTCATATGATATTCTCTCTCGAGTATCTAGATTATAGCAATTGCCTACTAAAAGACAAAAAAGCAGGAAAAAATGACTGATCAAATGAAAAGAAAAAACTCAATAATAAGAGTATTGTTGCCAAAGGTATAAACTAAAATAGATCTTAACAGGAAATATGAATGTTTTACATCACTCTTATTTTCTGGAAAGAGGAAAAACATTGTTTTATCTATAGCAAAACTGCTCCACCTACATTCAATGAGGATTTTTTTTCTGCAACGCACCATATTTTTGGAAGATGGCATGAGCTCTTCAGACAATTTGCCTTATATTTGTGATTTTAATGGTCAATGCTATTTATTATGAAAACCCCAGAAAACTGAAACAAGGCAATAAAATTTCTCATGTAATTTTGCCATGAAAATTAATAAACAATGTTGATTTAGCACATTACATGCCTGTAATCTTAGCTACTCACGATATCCTTAAGGATGTGGGCCTTATGTAACCAGAGGCCTGGAAAGAGAAACAAGTGGCTTCCAGAGCAAGGGACTGGGATTCTTATCTGACTGCCTGTTCTTTGCGCTTGTGTTTCTCTCTCTCTCTCTCTCTCTTTCTCTCCTTTTTGTTGCTTTCACACTTTGTGTTTGGTGGACATATGGATTTCTTCTGGGCATTGATGTAGTCAGGAGTATACAGACTTTCCTGGGCTTCTGGCTGCCCCTTCCCCAGTCCACTGGGCTGAAGATACCTCTTTCAGGAAAGTTCTACTTCAAATAGAAACCCAGTCTCAGGGAAAAAATAATGAGCTATCTTTCTATAATTTGTGTTATAAATATATGTGGCTACAGGAATTTGATAGGTTCTTTCTTTTGGTCAATATTTGCAAGTTATTTTTATACAACTTCATTATTCTTGCTATTTGCCACTAAAACTGGGTCACTGGAGGAAGTAGAACTTCATAATACTGTGATACGTCATTATAATCATTTGTGTTATTTTAAAAAGTTCACAATTCTGACTAATTTGCCATCCCATTTAGCCAATATTCCATTAGTATTTCTATGTAAATTTGGGTTTGGGATATGTCCATAAAGAAATTAAGTGATGGTTAATGCATCTAGAATTCTGATCTTTAGCATCTTTTCTATACCATCTATTCCATCTTTTCTATATGTGAAAAATAAAGGAGAATTATCTATAAGTTTATCTGTTAATTTTGGTAAGTCTACCTGAAAATTAAACACGCTGTTAGAAAAAGTACATATAACTGGAATTGACAACATTAAAACAGAAGCTAACATTTAATAGATAATCTCAGATGCTTTATTGTTTTTATTAAACTAAACTACAATAAAAACCTTTGATAACCCCACAATTACATATTTTTAATTCTGGCATTGTTGAAGTTTTTGCCTAGTCACTGGAAGTTTGACTGTGAAATAAAGTTGGAAATGTTGGAAATAGTGTCCTGAGCATGTGCTTTATGCTATTTTCCCCTACTTCAGAAAGATCAATCCTAATATAACTCTGTGAATGTTTGCAGCTGCATATTTTTGAAAGATCACATAAATGTACATTTGGATGTGTAATCATTCTTGCATATGCCAGAAGTTTACTTGAAATCTCAACTAAGAAAGACTACTGCCTGTCTAATCTAGAGCGCCAGAGAGAAAGTTGTGTACTTCTATAAGGCACCATATTACAGAAAGAAATGGGCTGGGTTGAAAAGAGATGTCATCATATACTTCTTCCTGATTTACCTGGCTTCAAAGGCTCTTCCAAAAATCTAGGGAAAGACCCAGAAAAAATTATGTTAAATAAAGTAAGTCAGGCACAGAGAGATAAAGGATGCATGTTTTCCCTTACATCATCAGGCTGTTTCCATGCCTTGGCTATGGTGAATGGTGAAGTAATGAACATGGTGGTGCAAGTGGCTTTACTGTACTCTGATTTGTCATCTTTTGAATACATGCCCTACAGTAGCATTGCTGGAGTTTAGAGTAATTCTGTATTTAATTTTTTTAGAAATCTCTAAACTGCTTTTATCAATAAAAACACTGCAAATAATCTATTATTTCTGAAGCTGAATGAAATACTAGAATTTTTATATAGATCACTGCTGTTTTGGAAATGAACAGAAGCACTCTTTGTAATGAGTCTTCTGTGAAGCTATATCTACATTTCAACAGTAAATTCTGCATACCATACTTTCCTTTATTAATACATCCACATATTATACCAAGGAGATTTCCTATAAATGAATCTAATAGCATTTATTACTAGGTCTGGGATTTTTTGACAATTAAATGATTTCACCCACATAGTTTTTTATCCTACTCCATTCCTCAGTAAGTTTTTTTTCTTAGTTTATTTCCCAAAATGCCACTGGCATTGCAGGTACATTCACTGTGTGTTATCTGGCATTGTCTTTATCTGCAGTTTGATTGCTTAATAGTGATATTTTTCATCTCTGTTCCCTTCAAGCTAATCAGGAAAATGAAGTCTGCAGTAAATTGCTGCTATTCCTGGGAAAGAACGTGAGCCCATGCTGTCAGGTTCTTTATGTACTGATCCTCTGTCATTGCCTTAAAGTGGAAAGCACAGGAAATTTAGTATAACCATAAGAACTCTTGATTTGAAAAATGACAACCTGTGAATTTCAGAGTGGAAAATAGTGTACTTAGAATATGGGGAATGTGTATTACAAATATAATTTTGATTTCTTTCTTTCTTTTATATAAAAGAATAAATGTTCAAGGGCGAATACCCTGTTAGTAATGTATTTTTATTGTCAATATTTTCCAGAGTGATAGGAAAATAGTACAAAAGGAACAGTTGGAGAATTAAAATGTAAACACATATCTATACAAAGTGCACTTTGCCATTGAAGTGACTTTATGTATTTTTGAACACAGGACAATAAAAAAATTAACAAATCATTATCTGGTCAAAGACCACATTTTCAAATACTCAAAGCAATACTGATGTTTTCTTCTCCACCTTAGCCAATTATATAAAGATAACCTGTGACACAGATTTCAGATTATCCTCTTTTGGTCTCACTGTATGTGAGTATCTAGAATCCTGTGGAAGTTGTCATATCCCAGTGTGCTTTAGAGCTAAGTTCTGCATATCCAGGAAAACACATGCCATTTGTCTCCTGATCTTGGTGATCTTGGCTTACCTCACTTAACATGATCTGCTCTAGTCAGCATAAAGAATACTTTTGAATACCTAATTACTAATGTTTTCTGGAACAGTAAATATTGGTTACTCTGTAGCTCACAATAATTGACAGAAATAACCAGCATCTCTTCTAGGAAATATTTCTACAGCAAAGAATATACTATATCTAATTAAAAGACACAAGGAAATGCCCTAAAAAGCAAAGCGACAGTGACATTTTCTACATCTGGCTTGCAGTGTGCATGCCTGGGTAGGTGTTTGCGATGTGTGAGTTCCCTCAGTGCTGTGTGCATTAGAACAACACTTTCCACCCCATCTCCTGTCAGCCACAGAAAACCCTGGCAGACCTGGCTTCCACTCAAGCTTTTTCTGACTTTAATACTTTCTTCACATAGGATGGAAAAAAAAAACATCTTTTGCTCTCTTGCTTCTTTCTGTCCTTTTGGCTAGTTTTGTACTCCGATTTAGGTTTGGTCAGCGTTTTTTGAAGCTTCTGCAGATTAAAAATCTCTTAAGAAGTTCTCTAGTGGCAAGAAAGTCTGTGCTGCCTTCCCTCATCAGAAAGGGAATTTTTAAGAATTTCTGCCCTTCAGGAGCTTCTGAAAACTCATTTATGTCATATAGCCACAGACCTTTGAAAATTAGAAATTCCAAAAATACAAAGAGATTGTATAAAGGCAACAACAGGGAAGTGTTTATTTATTCAGATATTTGTGTCCTTACTGGGGTTTGAACTCAGAGCCTGAGCAGTCTCTGGCTTTTCTTCACACGAGGCAGGTGCTCTACTTACTGAGCCACGGCTCTACTTCCAATTTTTTGCTGGATACTTGGAGAGGATGATCACAAGGACTATTGCCTCCAATCTCAGTCCTTGATTATCAGCCTCTGGAGTGGCTAGGATTACAGGCTTGGGCCATGGCCATCCAGCCCTATCATTTCTTCAGTGGAAAACCTGAAAATACTTTCCTCTGGCCTTTGAAGTTTAGAGCGCGTTGCTCTGTAGGCATTATAGATGCAACAACTCAACACAACTTTATTCTTGCCTGTGGCTCTAACCTAGAGCCATCGATCAAGATCTTCCCATCTGCTTCTCTACCCATCTCCTGGTCCTCAGGTAAACACCCCTCTCCCCTTCTAGGAGATGAACCATGAGAGGCTGAAAATATGACTGAGAGCACAATACAGCCTTTCCCAAATGTGTGTGTTGCGAGGAGCTCCACATTCTTCATCTGAACATATTTCTGTTTAACTTTTAGATTTAAAGAATATTTTATACAAAGCAAACAATTGGGGAGGGGGAGGGGAATCAGAAATGCTAAGATAAAGGGTAAGCACTGCACTAGTGATACTAGACACTATGTTGAAAATGAACTATAAAACTTGTAACACCTATGTTACTGTAACCCCTCTGTACATCACCTTTACAATAAAATAAAGTTTAAATAAAGAACTCTATCAAAATGCCTTGGAAGACATATCCTATATACATGGTGATTTTAGTTTGCATAAATATGTCTATGTGCATATCTAAACATGAATAAATATGCACACAGATGTATATATATTCACAAATGTGTGCACACATACACACATATGTATGTGATGTGTGTACATGCACACACACATAAATGTAGGCACTCATGGTCTCTCTGTACATCTGCCAGTGCTTCTGTCTACTGGCGTTGTGGGTCCTGTGACATCTTTCATCTTCTATATCAATTTCTGTATTTGGTGTTTCCCCTCCTTCGTGCTCCCATTCGAGCCCAGGCAAGTTCAAGCTTCCTTGCTCTAGGCCTCGCTTTAGGCACCGACCTCGGGTGAGTTCTGAAGAGGCGAGGGAGAAGAGTTGAGGCACTGGCCAAAGCATAGCCCAGGCTCCCTGAGGGGCTCAGGTAAGGGGAACTCTGATCCTTGGTGAGGCCTTCCTGTCCCTGTCCCACACACTTGCTGTCTGTGGTTGGAAAAGGTGAGAGCAGGTGTGATGAAATCTGCTCGGTTCTCAAGAGCCGTGGGGCCCCCGCTGCCCCCGCTGCCCCCGCTGCTCCCCAGGCCCGCGCTGCACCCCCACCGGCCCATACTGACCTCCCCAACCCGGCCGCTGAACCCTGGACCTCGGAGTCTCACCCCTCTCAAAACCGCACCCCATCCCATGGCCCCTCTCGATCCACGGCCCTGACCCCCAAACCCCTGGCGCCCTGCTGCATGTCGTGGGTCCCTCTGCAGCCGTGGTGGGGACCGCTTGGGCTGGGAGGTCTCTGCCTTCTCCCGCTCCTTGCCCACCCGTGACTCAGTTTCCTCTTTTTATTTACCCAGCCGTGGGCACGCGCGCCTGGGAACACAGATGCAATGGACCCACATTTCAGTCTCCCCTCTGCCTGGACATCTGTTTCCCCTCCCACCACCTGGCAGTCTGTCTGTCCACTGTCCCCCCACTTTTTCCCCCCACCAACCACCGGTTAAACAGGGCTGCAAGTCCAACGGAAGGACAGGCTGTGGGACAGACCACTGTTGCTCTGCACACCATGAGGCCGTGTGGAGTCTTTCGTCGTTGTGAATATTTACAATTCATCACTGACAAATGGAGCCTTGCCTTGCAGAAGCAGGGCATGGAGACGTCTGCCTTTCGCACAGGAGCCCTGAACAGGTCTCCCAGACTGGCTACAATGCAAAATTGGTCCGATACTTTGTTTGCATAATTACACGATCGTTTACTAAATGTTGTATCTCAAGAAGAAAAAAGGTTTCTGCGCGGGAATTTACCTAATGATCTGGCACACACAGAACATTCCAGTTGGGTACTAATTGTATGCACATCTGGGATTTTCTCCAAAAAAATCTAGATTTCTAAAGGTCAAGCATGCATATGACAGCATTCTAAAATAATTCACCTGTTATAAGGAGGATGGGCATGTTTTTAGTAGAAGTGTAAATTAACACCATAAAGGGGAGTGGCCATATATATTTATCTTCTGCGAGAAATTGCTGCATGGATATATTTCTCAGGTATGCTGTGCCTATTTGCATGCAAGTGAGAACTTCAAAGTTAAAGGCTGAAAAATATGGTATGAGAATGATCTATTCCAGCTTCCTGGTATTTATTTTATAAGACTGTAAGTTAGTTGTTCAACATAGTTGCATCCTTGCAATTCTCCCATGCTCATACCATACTTTAGTGGCATGATTGTGTATATGTGCAGATGACCCTGAATATGCTCACATATATATCTATGTATCAGCGTGAATTACACACAAGAAAGGAAACACACACAGTTGGTCTCTCTGGGCCAAATCCTTTCCACATACATCCATTATCTGGAAACTGCATATTATCATTGAAGGGTATCTGGGCTGTTGCCCTACCTTGGCTCTGGTGAAGAGTGCAGCAATGATATGTTTTGGGGTTTTGTTTGTTTTTGTTTTCGGTCATGGGGCTTGAACTCTGAGCCTGGGCACTGTCCCTCAGCTCTTCAGCTCAAAGCTAGCGCTCTACCCCTGGAGCCATAGTGTCACTTCCAGTTTTCTGAGTGGTTTATTGGAAGTGGGAGACTCAGAGACTTTCCTGCCCAGGCAGGCTTTGAACAGTGATCCTCAGATCTCAGCCTCCAGAGTGTTGAGAGGCAGGTGATGAGGTCAAAGGGAGGGCTGGAGATGAATGAAGAAAGGACAAATATAAGAAAATATTCAATGTCTTAATTTTCAAGTGGACCCGGATCACTTGAGGGGAGGGCAGGGCTGGGGGAGATGGGAGAAGGATGGAAGGGTGACATTGATGATTGCATTATTCTCACACTGACATGTTGAGGTGAAACTCCTTTGTGTAACTACATAAAGATAATAATAATAAAAACAATACAGATCCTCATCATCTACTCCATGTAACATCGAAGGGACTTGGTTTGTGAACTTCTTTCAGCTATGCAGGGCTCTATCAAATACACATGCCTTTTTGAGTTCCCATGACATAATTTGAAATGCGGTTTCTCCTTTCTTATCTTCCTCTCATTACAAATCTTGTGAAGATTTGAGCTTCCGGAGAGATTTCAAGGGTATTAAGGCCACACAATTACACTGGGAGAACATGATGCTCATTAAACAACGATATTTCAAATTCCGTGTTCTTACATTGACCTATTAAGGTGGAAAAAAAATCAACCAACCATCCAACAAATTAGAATTCATAAAAACACAATGAAACCCAGTAAACCCCCCCACCCCAACACACAGTGACTTTTAAATCGCCTTATATATTCAGCTGCTCAAGAAAGAATTTCGTAATAAGGGGGTCTCAATCATAAAAGAAATCCCTATGCATATTATTGAGACCTTTTGATAACTTATTTTTCTTCCCTTTTTACTCTAAATATGTTTATTCTTCTTGTAGAAGTTGCTTGGTAGTTTTTATATTGATGAATCTTAAGTACATGGCATCATATTTTAAGATTTGAAGACAGCTAAATATTTCTATGGGTTGTTAGTTCCTAATTTTTAGGTCAAATAATATACAACATCTTTTTCTTTTAAATCTAGAATCTGTCTTGATGGACAAGTGCTGTTTCTGTGAGATGAGAAATGTAATCTTTAACATACAGCAGTGGCTCTCACCTATAATCTTATCTACTCAAGATGCTAAGCCCCAGAGGATCTTGATTTGAAGCCAAGCAGAAGAAGAAAACTTTTCAAGAGCCTATAAAATAGATTATACAGAAAATACCAAGTGACATCTCAAACATGGTGTTCAGAAGACATAAATTTATTCTTTTCTTCTACTTTACATATAATTACTGCTTAACTTTAGATGTCTACTAATTTCAGGAGATACTCCTTTCTATAAAAAGCAAACATGCAAATGTTTTTTTCTGGAGTATTTTTGAACATGGAGCAATGGAACCAACTTTTAGGAACCCTACTGGAAATTATGTGTTCAAATATCCTTTCAAGATTAGAAGAACTATCTGGATGGCCATGTTTTTTTCAAAGATACCATCATCCCCATTTTTGGAATTTTATCTTTTTGAAATTGCCTCCAAATCCTTCAACATATTACTTTAAATACAAAATAAGAAAATATTTTCCATTTTAACGTGAAAATCCAAATAACTTTTAAAATTGAGTTTGCCCATAAATCAGTATCAAACTGGATAATATTTTATTATTCCTTTTTGACTTATAGGTTGGTGGGAATATGAAAGTCACAATATTATTTTCTTTCCATATAGTCTCTGTGAAGCTTTTTATAAGACAACAATAATAAAAATGTAATTGTTACGCACAATTACATCCATACAACACTCATTTCAAACAAAGCATTTTATTTGAATCCCCAGTAATGTAAATTTAAATGCTATAGTTTACTATAGAAAGGAGTAGGAAAAGCATGAGAATATTGCACCATAGACATGAACTTTTTGAGGAAAGTTTCAGGGTCTTAGCACATAAAAAAGAAAATTAACAAACAAGATTACATCTGAGTAAGATATTTCTGTAGGACAAAGGACATAGCTAAATGACAGCTTGCAGAAGAGGAGAAGGCCTTTGCTAGCTGTAAGTCAGACAATGTCCTGAGAGATCAAAATCTAAACCCTTAATGAACCCAATTATTAGTGGGCACATGAACAAAATAGAGAATTCTCAAATAACAAGTAAAAATAGCCAATAGACACATGAGGATATACTCAACAGCTCTGTCCATGAAGGAAATGCAAATCAAAACAACACTAAGATTCCACCTCACCCCAGTTAGATTGACCATCATCAAGAATAAAAACAGATACTGATTTAGGTGTGTCCAAAAGTGAGCCCTACTACATTGTTGGTTACAATGTAAACTTGTTAAATTACTCTAGAAAGCAGTATGGAGATTCTTCAAAAAGCTGAACATAGAACTTCCCTGTGATCCAGTATTATCACACTTGGGCATTTGTCCAAAAGATCAAAATCAAAGATGCTGCAAAGCCACCAGCACAACCATGTTCATTGTAATGCTATTCACCAAAGCCAGGGTATGGAATTAGCCCAAATATTCCTCAATGGACAAATGGATCAAAAAAATGTGGTATATGTACACAGTGGAATTTCACTCACTCATCCAACTGAAAAAAAAAAGATGTTGTATCATTTCATTTGCAAAGAAACGGGAGGATCTGAAAAAAATTACAAAAGTAAACCAGGCCCTAAAAAACAAAGGACAGAAGTTTTATCTCATATGTGGAAGCTAGAATTGATTTATAAATGTTCAAGTAAACACGTGTGAGGTTGAACACAAGTATTTACAAATGCTGAAGCATGGTATTAGCAGAGGAAAATCCAATGGTGTAATTCTTTAGAAAAACTCCTAGTCCAACAAAATGAATCCCAGGAAACTGGTGCTTGAAAGAGGAGGGAGGAATCAAGGGGAAGGGGGGAGAAATGGAGAGAGGAAGGAGGGAGAATACAGTCAATCTACACATGTAAACATGGAACCAGGTAGCTTGAGGGAATGTGTGGGGTGGGAGAGAGGGGGAAGAAGGAGGTGGGAAGTGACATTGATCAAGAGGAATTGTACTCATATACAGACATGTACTGACTTGTTGGCTTGAAACTCTGTTGTACATCTACTTGATGATAAAATACAATTTTCATTTCTTAAAAAAGAGAAAAAAATAAATGCTCTACTTTCAGGTATTTTTATGTTAAAAGCTATCATACTGTGACTTAGCCACTGTGAATTCTTTCCTCTTTTCTTGATGGGATAGTAGGTATGTATTTGGTGCACCATCTTATTTTTATTTGCTCTTGGTAATACCAAGATATCAAAATGACCTTGCCAATACTGACACCAAAGTTTTGTTAAAGTAAGAATAAATTGATCCTCATAGAGCCCTCCACGGGCTCTGCAGCCTGTGGAGTTTGGAGTGCAATTTTATATTATTTCACATGCTGGTACAATTCCATCAGCAGCTCAGGGCCACTAATTTCATTCTTTAGAATCTTGATAGACACTATCAAAGGCCCCAGGCCTTGCCTGGCCTTATGAGCCCTCATTTGCATGAGCAAGGCATTGTGGGAAACATGGAAATCACACAAGAATAATTTTTTTTTCATCGAAGGCACTTTTTCCTTTGCCAAATGAGAATGCATATATAATACTAATTGCTACACATAGTTGAGATACTTCACTTGATGAGGTTATCCACTGAAGAGTTGATTTCATAGGAAATACTCATCTGTAAACTGTAAGATTCTCTGGCAGAAGAAATATGCCCTTCAATTGAAGCTGCTCTCTGTTCCTTTAGGACCAGCAGAGACAGCCTCCAGTAGCTCCTGCACAGATGTTCCTGTCCTGTTTTTGCAGGAAGGTGAGTTACAGCAGTGCAAAGAGGCCAGGCAGAGGCATGAGTGACTTATTCTGTCTCCTTGAGGGATGGGCCAATGCTCTTGAGCCTCTGTGGGACCCAAGATCACATCTCTCTGCTTGTTTGTTTTTGTCCCAGTACTTGGGCTTGAACTCAGCCTATCCTATGCCCTCACTTGGCATGTTTGCCCTAGGCTGGTGCTCTACCAGTTGAGCCACACCTCCACTTCCAGCTTTTTTTTGCTGCTTAATTAGAGATATGTATCTCGCTGACTTTGCTGCTCAGTCTGGCTTTGAACCATAATCCTAAAATCTCAGCCTCCTGAGTAGCTAAGATTACAGGCGTAAACCCCTGGGGCCTTGCTGGATTATTTTTTAACACCACAACATTTCACAATTTAAAATGTGTATCCATTTGAATAAGTAAATGTAACTCTGGATTTAATAAGTTCTAACTACAGATTTGAGAGTATTTGAGCAGGTTTTCAGGTTTTGCTTGAATAATGTACATTCAGGTTAGTTTCGACAAGAATTTCGATGTCTGCAATGTATTTTTCTAGTAGTTATGAATGAGGTTTTAGTTAAGTGAATATAACTATAATATAACTGCGCATTTTAGTCTGTAAATTTCATGTCACCATATTTGAAATATTTTCTGTTCAAATATAGAGATCTAGGTTGTCCATGGACACAGCCAGTGTATTCTCCTGAAGTAAGAGTGCCGTGATTTTAATTTATTTCATGACAGGGAATATTTTTGTACTGCACAAGACTGAACCTTGAGCCTTTTTAGCAACTGAGTCACCACCGATGTCCTTAGTTTACATTTTGTCTTGAAACAGGATTTCCCTAATGGTGTAGAGCTCTCCCGGATATTACAATTCTTCTCTCTTCTTCTGACAAGTAGTTGGGATGGTAGGCGTGTACCATCATATTTGGCTGTGAGGTAGAATTGTAATACAATTAATATATCATGTGATATTGCGGTCAGTATTCTTTTGAATCTTGAATATGCATACGTAAAATGAAAACACTGAGGTAGGAAATTTAAAAAAATCATGATAAATATTAGTTGCTAAAAGCTGCTATTTTCAAGTATCCTTACTTAGACTTCAAAGGACACTTAAGATAATCATATAAACATGTCATGGAGTGGAGATGAACAGTATTATTAATGTAAATTAACCTCCTGAACCCAAATCATTTGAAGTCTGTATTGGTTAAGTGTTTAGAGACAGCACGGATGTTAAGCAGCAATTAATTCAAGCCTTTTTCTGAAGCTCTTAAGTCATTTAGTGCAATTTTTCAAGGTCACTGAACTAGGCTGTTCATGGCCGGCATTTTATGAGGCCAAGAGACACTCAGAGCACTGGCCATGGAGAGAGAACTCTGCTCCGGTCCTTCTCTTACCTGTCTGGGAAATGCTTTGCTCTGGGTCTGAGTTTCCTCATTCAAAATCTCCCTTTATCCCATCTCAGCCAGAGGAGAGCTTGGGCTTGTCACTGAGCAAGCAGTTGTGCTGCACCTCTGTTCCATGACATGGCAAAATGGCAGCCAGGCACTAGGACTCACACCTGTAATCCTGGCTGCTCAGGAGGCTGACATCTGATGCGGGGAGGGAGGTTAGAAACCAGCCTGGGTAGATAAATCGGAGAGACTCTTTTTGTCAATTAACTAGCCAAAAGCTAGAAGTGGAGATGTGGCTTCAGCTGTAGAGCACCAGCCTTGAACAGAAAAGCCCAGAAAGAATCCCTAGTGGAGCCCCACTACCAGCACACAGAGATTGTGCACACCACTGCCCCTCTGAAAGCAAGAATAATGGACCGAGACACAGGTCAGGAACCAGGCCCTCAGTTGAGCCTGGCTGGACATCCTTTTGTAGATTAACGATGGGTGTTGCTCTTTGTTTTGATATAGTGTTTGTACCCACTCACACAGTGCCCTATCACCAAGACGACATGCAGTTCTGAGCCACAGCATCCCAGTGCAACAGCGACTTGTTATTAATATTAATAATAATAATGACAATAATAGAGATAGGATGTTCCTTGAAATAATACAAATATCTGCATTTCTGGTTTGGATGTGCTCTGGAAGGCTCCTTTGAAATCTGATGGCCTCTTTAAGATTTAAAGGCAGCATCTTTTCATCATAATTCTTAGCCCAAATTAATTCTACAAGTCAGTATGTTTCTGTGTGATCTTTTCATCCGGAGCTGTATTGTACTTTGATTGTGCCAGCCCTCCCTTCCTCTGCTCTGTCCTTTTCTCCTCTCCCTTCTCCCCCTAACCACTTCCTAGCCATCCACCATCTCCTACCATGTCATCTGTTTTATTTTTTGTCTACACATGACAGAAATCATGAAACACTTGTCTTTCTGTTTCTGATGTATTCAATCTAACAGACACATGGTAGAGGTGTGTTCACATGCACACATGTGCATTGGGAGGAACACATTTCAGAGCCAGCCCTAATGGAAAGCTCAAAGCATATCACCAAAATAATCAGCAAAAAGCTACACTAGACAGGTGGCTCGAGTGGTAGGACTCCAGCCAAGTGAACAAGCTCATTCCTGTGAGGTCCTGAGTTCAAGGCTGATACTGGTAAATAAATAAGTGAATTAATTAAATGATAAAAGAGAATTATTTTGACTGAATTACTTAAAATATTTTAGTACCTGGTTTTATTATGCTCTATAATTATTTCTTTTCCTATTTTCAATCTTCTTTTACCTTTTTCTCCTCTATACAATCATAGAAAAACAGGGCTTTTCCTTTTGTTTCTGAAATAGTGTATCAAGTTTAATACATAAACTTAGGAAGAATTTCCATAGTGAAAACACTTCCTAAGCCAGGCTTGCTCTGTAAAATTGAAAATATTTAAATTTCTTTCTGAAATTCTTTATTACATTTTACTATTTCCACTGGTTATGCAATCATTCAAAAGTTTATGCTTCTGGTATTTTAATATTAAGGCAGTGGTATTGGCCTCTTGGTGAATATCTATACAATACTTACACTGATTCTTCAAAAGATCACAGCCATTCTAATATTTTTGTTTGATTTATTTTGTTTCTAAATTTATAACTAACTCCTTTGCAGAATGAAGTATATGCTTCTTACTGTATTTATTCTGAGTTATTTATCTTGTTCACATTCGCAAACACTCAGGAATCCTCATTAGTACTAAAATGTATATCAGTGTGCTAGCACAAATTTCAGTGCAAAATACAGCTATAATTCTAAATTGTTAATAACACTTGTGCAGGTACAAGTATATTTTAACTTGCATAAATCTAGCCTGTTGCTGTTTTCCTTAATCTTTAGAAATCAAATTGGTGCACTGAGTTTGTTTGATATTTGGGGTATTTTTAAAACAAATATTAGTTATAGATTAACTGTTGTTAATAGATTTATTATGATTTTATAGATTAAGTGCTACATAGATTTAGTGTGTATTAATGTTTTGTTTACCATTTTACTATTTATTTGATTATATTTTTTATTTCAGTTGTTTTGTTTCAAAGTACAAATTAACATTAAGCCTCAGTTACTATGATTACCTCTTTCAGGAAAATAAGAAAACTGAAATATTTCATTTTAATGTCTCTTTCTCCATACTTTTGGAATAATGCAAATTCTCACAATTTAAGGGTTATTTAGTGTTATGTCGACATTTATAGGGAATTCAGGGCCATTTTCATTTCCAAAGTTTATCTGAAACTTTAGTAAGTGTTGTGCTGATATTGTGGTTTGTTTGTTCTCTTTTTCTTTTATTAAGCAGTGGTCATATAGTGTATATTCCTCAAGTATTTTCAAGCTTTTCAAACAGATCTGAAGTTAATTGGTTGTATGTAAGACTTTTTTGTACATATGTGAATCTGAAACATGAAGGGATGTGTGGGGTTGAGAGATGGAGAGAGACTGGAAGGGAGACAATGATCAAGATGCGTTGTGCTCACAAACTGATGTGTTGCCTTGAAAACCCACGTACACCTACTCGAATATAATAGCACGTCAAAAAAATAAGATTGTATTGTCTGTTAGTGACTCACTGAAGTAATGTGTGAGACATCTAAGAAATTCTTATGGCACAAATACATTAGAAAACATTTTGATGATTACCAGTTAACAAGCAAATATGTCATTCACACCTGTAGGATGCTGCAGGAGTCATTTTGCTTTGCATACCTGCTGCACACATGCCTCAGGATATATTTAGTTTGTGCCCACATGGTTAAAATATAGTCTTTTAAGAAGGTTCAGAACCAAGTTGTATCCTTACTCAATAAGAAAGCAAAAATCTCTCAAATACAAAGAAAAATATGTAAGTGATAATACACAAAAGCACTGCATGCAAGTCCATGTGAGTGCAAGCAGGATTGTAACTCGGCACTTCTGAAAATTCCCTTCAATAATTTCTGTCTTGTATTGATTAAGGTACATTGTACTCACAACTCATATATTGAATTGAAGCCCCTTTTATAACTGCTTAAAGGTAATAAAACATATGTAAATATATAGAAATATATAAATTTCCCCTCTAAAATAAATTTCTCCCATTTACAAAAGTACTTTCAGCTTTTCATTAAACTATATAGTAGCATGTGCCGAATTTTGAGATCATAATTAGTGTAATAAATACTACATGTGATTTATATGGTATTGTCACTGGTAACTGGCTTTTAAATTGAAAATATTCAGTGACAAGGACTTCAGTATTTTGACATTTCAATTTTTTCTTTTCTTTTCTTTACTTTTTTTTTTGTCAGCTGTTACTGAGCTCTTTTTGCTCAAGGCTAGCAGTCTATCTCTTTGAGCCACACACAGCTCCACTTCTGGTTTCCTGCTGGTTAATTGGAGATAAGTGTCTCACAGACTTTTCTGTCTGGTCTGGCTCTGAACCATGATCCTCAGATCGCAGCCACCTGAGTACCTAGGATTATAGGCATCAGCCACCAGTGCCCAACAACATTTTAAAATTTTATCAAGTCAAATAAATTTTACTTTTAGAATATAAATTGGAGTAGATTTTTTGCAGAGTTATTACAGTTTTTGTTATTATATAAATAAAGTAAAAGTTCTTGATTTTAAAAAAAGTAAATATAAAGGGGAAGGCAGGACTCTACTGGATAAAAATCTGTAAGTTTAAAGTTTGGTCTCATTTTAAATTACTATGATTAATAGTTTTGGTCTTCATTTAGAAATATATAAACTTTTTTCTGCACATAGAAGAAAGTAAATATACTGCTGTCATTGATACCATGAACCCCAATGCTAAGCTCTACATATCTTGTATACGTGGATGTCCCATTAATACCATTTGACTAAGTAATCATCAAATGCATTCAAAAGTTGTGAGCTCTGCTCAAGAGAAATGTCATCTTCTTAAGGGTACTGCATAATAGCTCCATGAAATTAAAAACCTTACAAGCTAATTTGACAAGCAATATCAAAAGGTTAGACCCATAAAAAGCTATTTAGGTATTATGAATTAAAGACCTATCCTAGATAGCAATCTTCGATCCTTCATAAAAGCTTTTTATGTTTTGATATCTGAAATTAAGTCATGAAAAGTCTTATATCTTTAACTGATAATGTTTGAGAACCTTGGTTTAAATATATGAGTCATCTATTGACTTGCTCTCAACAAAACCAATTTTAAAAGAAAACCTATATGAGAGATAATGGTGTGCACATAAGTAAAGCTTCACCTCATACCTCAGTTAAAACTTAATTCTATAAATGTGGTTCATTTAATGAAGCTTCCTGTAATTAATTTTGTCATACATCTGGATAAGGTAATAATATGTTCCTTATAATTGTTGAAGTGAATTAAGTCATAACCAGCACATCATTTACACTAACATGCCAGGAAGCAAGGGTGGTTTTTGCAAGTCAAAAATAAAAAAGGAAGTCTTTGTGAGTAAGTGCAATCAATAGACAAAGCTCTGGGAATAAACATGGTTTAGGTGGGTCGAGCCTAGCCAAAACTTCAGGCACTGGTGGCTTGAACCTGGAATCTAGGACTCAGGAGGCTGAGACATGAGGATCAAGGCTCAGGCAGGAAAGTCAACTAGGGAACAGAAACCCAAAAGAGAGGTATGACTCAAGTGTTAAAGAGTTACATAATGATTGATTATACAAATGGGTATCTATATTTAATGATATTTAAACCAACATTTTAACATATTTTATAATATACTATGTATTATGCATATATTATAATAATATAATATATTATGTTGTATTATCTTACATCATATGACAAACTATAATTATACATTATGATACATATTTTGTATATTATAGGTTATATGTTATTACGTATAATTAATTGCAATTATAATTGTATGAAATATAAATATAAAATGTAATATAATTATATGTTATATAATATTTTAATGATGGTAATTATATTATAATTAATTAATTATAATATTGATAAATATTATATGCACTATTATACATAATGTTATATATAACATATATAATAATATATTTTATATATCATATATTGATATTATATAAAGTTTATATATAATTATATATTATATAATAACAAATCATAGTATATTATATTATTACTATGTTATTAATTTCACATTGCATTGAGACAAATTCTTTTTCTGGATCACTAAATACATTATTTACCTTAACTGAATTATTTTGGATTCTTTGAACAGAGTAACCATTTTACAAGTTTCACTATGTAAAATGTGTTAAAATACGTATTTTATACTTTAAAATATGTCTATTTGTTATATAGGCTCATGATTCTGTGTTTGGAAAGTAGTTCTTTGAAAATATTCCAGAGTTAAACCCAATGGTTTGTATACGTTCATGTCTTGTGTACTTTTGTCTTTTAGCTAATATAGCAAGTAAGTTACTTTTTGCCTGTGAAAACAATGATTAGGAATTTGTTGTCATACTTTCATTCTTTGGTGATCTCCCCAAAGCTTAATGGCTTACACGGATCTAATCTTTGTTGAATATATTTTCCCACTTTCTTGGCTGTTTAAATTTTAGCTCAAGTTAAGAAAGAATGTCATCTATGAAAAGACAAACTACTTCCAGATATGAGCAGACATATTTCTTCGAATGCTATAAAGCTTGTTCCTTAGATAAAGCCTTACAATTAATGGTGTGTGTGTGTGTGTGTGTGTGTGTGTGTGTGTGTGTGTATGCATCAACGTAGTTGGAAGCCTTTATTTCTTCATTTATCCTTTTTTATTGTAAAAATATTGTACAGAGAGGGGAAGCCTTTGTTTCTTTTTTTTTGGGGGGGGGTCCGGTCGTGGTGCCTGAACTCTGGGCCTGGACACTGTCCCTCAGCTTTTCAGCTCAAGGCTAGCGCTCTACCACTTGAGCCACAGTGCCACTTCCGGCTTTTTTTCTTTTTGCTTATGTGGTGCTGAGGAATCGAACCAGGGCCTCATACATGCAAGGTAAGCGCCCTACCACTGAGCCACCTTCCCAGCCCCACGTCTTTATTTCTATTGGAGAAAATGATGGTGTCTCAGATTCAGTGGTATAAATTGTAATGTTTCGTAAAGGGTCATGAGTGTAATTAATATGTACAATTAAACACACACAAATAACAAATATTAGCAATTTATGGTACTGTTTTTACTCTATATTTTCCCTTTTCTCTCTCTTCCTCTCCCCTACACACACACACACACACACACACACACACACACACACACACACACACAGAGTTTGGGTTTCTAAAATTTGAGATTGAAATACACTTACCTCCAACAATTTTTATGTTTAATTATCATGAAAACAAGAATACATTTCCTTCCAACTTCTCAGAAAAACGTAAAACTAAAAGGAAACTTTGCTGTTTTCTGTCACACTGTATTGTCTAGACTGTAATTTTTTATTTGAAATTTTCTAGTGGTTCTCATGACAGCAGTGAAGTCCAAAGTGCCAGCTTCCACATAACTATGAAACAAGGATCAGTCAAGCCCTGAACTACCTGTGGTAGGACATACTCACACCCCACACCAGTGTAGCCGAGATTTGTAAGTCTAGCTTGCTGATGATGTTGTCTGTGATTGTGTAGGGAGGCGTGGATTCATGTGCCTGTCATTGCCTTGATTTCCCCAGAAAGCCCTGTCTGATAATTTTTTGTAATTAAAAAATTCAACTTGATTCCTTCTAAATCTTATTTTATTGATTTACTACTCTCTAACATATGTGTGTGTGTGTGTGTGTATATATATATATATATATATATATTCACAAAATCACTTGTGAATAGTATACCAGTATGATTTTTAGAAAGTAATATGTTATCGCTGAACATTAGCATGCTGTGTGCTGCAAATTTTTCTTAGGTAATGTGTGTGTGTGGCTAAAATTGTTACAAGTGGGTGCTTGCTTAGAGGAAGAGCCCAGATTCATGGTATCTAAAGAAGAACTGAACACACACACACACACACAAAATTTGGAAAATTAGCAGTTTTTCTTTTTTTAAATTTTAATGAAAATATATTTTGAATTGTAGCTTTAGAGGCAATATACAGAGGGTTACCTGTCCATATGTAAGCTATTAAGAACACTTCCTTTCACGTAGTGTCATCCGTTCCCTCCCTCTCCCCCCATCCCTCCCTCCCGTCTCCACCCACGAGTTTCATAGTTCATTTTCACCAGTGTCCAATGTGTTCCACTGCTGTACTTTTTCACCTTGTTTACTCTTTTCCTGTGCCCTCCTCTCCCCTCCCACAGATGAAAAATCAGCATTTTTACATATAGAGAGAATGCACTGTTATGGAAAAAGGCTGTCTGAGCCAACTGGCTCAAGAGCAAACACATGTTTTGCAGAAACTTTTCAGTGTGATACCATCCCATTATGAAGTCGGTCTTGGACTCATTCTGTTTCTGGATCTTTATTTAGGAAGCTTCAATCTGTGCCCAGGAACCCAGGGCTCGCCTATCCCTTCCTGCAAAAGGTTCATGTTTTCCAGTCTGACATTGGTGTCTTTGGTGTCTTTGGAATTGATTCAGGTGTAGGGTAACACATAAGGATCTAACTTCAGTTTTCCACAGGTGTATAGCCAGTTCTGCCAGCACCATTTGTTGAAGAGGCTGCCTTTCTTTTGGGCTCCCTTACAAAGATGAGGTGGTCAAAGGTTAGTGGACTCATTTCTGGGTCTTCCATTCTATTCTAATTTTCCTCAGATTTATTCTGTGCCAGATGTTTCTATCACTACAGCTCTGTAATAGATTTTGAAGTTGGTATTGTTATTCCTCCAACACTTCCCAGCCTGCTAAGAATTGCTATTGCTACTTGGGGTCCTTTGTTATGCCAGATGAATTTTCAGATTACTTCTCCATCTCATTGAAGAATGTTGGGATTTTGATGGGAATTGCACTGGATATGTAAATTGCTTTAGGCAGTATTGCTTTTTCACTCATCCATTAGAAAGAATGCTATTGTACAATTTGTAAGGAAATGAAAAGACTTGGAAAGAATTGAACTAGGTGAAGTAGCCCAGACACAGAGAAACACATTCTGCATAGTTTTCTCATTAGTGGTAAATAGAATGTGCCTATAAATCTATAGGCTGGGTGGTATGCCAACAACTTCAGATGCAATAACAGAATTATTATAGATGCTGTGGAAAGCTTAAATGGTACCAATTTTTAAAAAGACTAAGTCAGAACCCAACAATATAAGTACCAGGAAATACATACTTGCAAGGTGAGGGATAGGGAAGAGGAAAGGAGGAAGGAGGAGGGAATGAAGTGAAGAATTCATTGTATATAGCACAAAATTGAAAAATGTAAGGGAAGGGTAGGTCCAAGAGATAAGAGAATGTTGAAGGAGAAGAGAATGTTGAATGCATCTACTAAACTGCTTTGTGAAATGACATCTCCTTGTTCAACTACTTAAAGAAAATAAGAAAAACAATCCTCATTTCTAAGCTAATTAGGATCATTAAGATCCTTTATATGCATGTATTTTTAATTTTCTAGACTCATTAGGATTCTCTTACATATTTTATCTCTCTGTTGAAATTGTTTTCTCAATTATAATAATATACATATACTTATATGTATATATATATTTGTTTTTTCTTTATACTCACCTGTATTTACAATAGCTGTTTTAAAATACTTATCTAGGTGCTGGGGATGTGGCTTAGATGTAGAGTGAGATTTGTTTTCATTAAATTATTTTTCTTCTGGTAAAAAAATGAAGCTGTTTTTCACTTGACTCACAAGTATCAAGCAAGATCAGTGGTATTTAGCAAGCTTGTGCTAATCGAATTGATGTATCTTGTAAATTTTTTTTGTTGGTCAATGAATTCTTACATTGTGTTTAGAAAAAACATAGTAACACAGTAATTCTTAACACGTGGTTAAGAATTTCCGATATGGACACAAGAGGTCTGTCTTTATTGTTATTATTTTAAATGTAACTTATGATTTTATTTATTTTTTGTTTCCTTTGTATGTTCTTTCCCCCTATGGCATATCCCCTGTTGTCACTGTACTCGATTATGATACCCTGCTTCTTGTATGGCTAATCTGATGAGGGGAAGGAGAATAACAAAACACTGATACAAGGACACAGGATGACCCACTGCAACAAAGATACTCACAGGACAGTATATTGGAAAAGAACTCTACAACTTTGGGCGGTGAGGGGGTTCGGTGCAGTGGGTAGGAGTGTGGGAGGTGGGGAGGGAAGGGATAGTGGGACAACAAAAAGGAAGGGAAGGGTAACAATGATCAACAAGTAATGTACTCATTGCCTTACTCATGTAACTGTAACCCCTTTCTACAGCATCTTCACAATAAATTTTTTTTAAAAAACTCATTTCCATCTTCTAGGGCTGGGAGACTGTGGAAGAAGTCACAGAACAGTGGGTGAATCTTCCCAAAGGGAAAGGAACGATATTAAAGGAGTGATTTTCATTTAGAAAACGAATTCACTGGTATGCACTAGTACCTTTTCAGATTTTAAGTGTTAGCCTATAATTACATAAGCAAATTGTACTAATGGATGATTGAACAGTGGTATTTGCCAGAACCTTCCTCTCCCTTTGGCTCTGATTTCATTTGTTCTCATTCAGGAACCGCTGTGACTTGAGTCAGGTAAAGTCTTATTGCCAGCCTTGTCTTTCTTCTTTGGTTCTGGAAACCATCACTCTTATCACTGCCATTGATTGTGAATTGTAAAGGACACAACTCCTGTCAGCTCTTGTGTAAACTGTGTGCGGTAGACCAGTTGTCCTTGAAAAAGGTTCTTCTAATTAATTACCATCATTTCTGTGTAATCAAATTGGAGAGAATTGATTGGGCGTGTAAGACACTTCATTTAGTGGGTAGAAAAATCACTTAATTAAAATAATTTTCCTGCCTTAAAATTCGTGCCACCTTCCTGATGCAGACTCTCAGCTAGATTCTAAATTCCTTTTTAGTTATATTTAATGAGAAAACAATATCAGATCTTCTTGACAATAACTCTAGTGTAATAAAACCTTTCAGTATATAAAAGATATAATCTTAATTATTTATGCTTTACTATTGTAAAACTTACATAAGCAAAAACAAACAATATGAAGAAAACTTGTTCTATTACGTGTATGTGTATGCATGTGTGCACGTGTGTTTGTGAAAAAGAGAAGAGAGAGAAAGAGAAAAGGAGAGAAAGAGAAAGTGAGAGAGAGAGAAAGAGAGAGAGATAAAGAGAAAGAGAAAGCACACTGGGACTTGAACTCTAGGCCAGGACATTGCCTGTGAGCAGGTTCCTTCAAGGCTGGTACTCTATGACTAGAACCACAGCTCTACGTCTTATTTGTTGATAGTTGATTGAAGACAAAAGTCTTTCAGACTTTCTTGCTAGGGCTGGTTTTGAACTTCAGTCTTCAGATGGCAGCCTCCTGAGTAGCTAGGATTACAGGTGTGATCCATAAGTGTTCTCTTTGCTTGCTAAATCTTGATTATGACATTTCAAATGATTATGAGTAGCTCTATTTAAATATTTAGTGACTATTGAACATGATCGTATTGGCTTTTTTTTGCCCCTTAAACAACTGGGGTAATTTAGATGTTCAGACGTAAGGGTTACATAATTTTTATTTTTGTAATCATCAGCTAGATTCAGTAAGCTCTGACCATAGATTTCAAGAAGGAGTAATGATTAAATGTGCTTAGATTGCTCTGATGATAATTGCTCAATTACAAACACCCCTAAGTTCTGAAAAAAAAAAGATTCCTTATTTTACCACTATTCATGAAATCATCTAAATTCACTCCTGGTTGATTTATCCAGAAGCAGTTTGACTTTCTACCCCTCCCCCAATTTTCTTTAAACATTTAAAATTTTGCTGTTACATCATTCAGAATATGCTCCTTTTAGCTGCTTTTAATTCTCAAAAGTTATGTTTGTTTAAAATAAGCAGATGTGTGCAGCAGTATTTTTCCTACTGGATGGCAAAGAGCGATCAATTACAAATACTTTGGAAGCTACAGGCCAGGAGCAGATAAGGTTATCACCATAGGCCCTGCTTCCTGGCCTGCCACTCAGGAGACTGAGATCTGAGGATCACAGGTCAAAGCTAGGCTGAGAAGGAAACAATTAACCAGCTGAAATCCAGAAGTGGAGCTGTGGCTCAAGTGGTAGAGCACTAGCCTTGAACACAAAAGCTCAGGGATGGAGCCCAGGCCCTGAGTTCACTCCGCATTGTAAATAGACAGACACAAAGCTGTTCAGGTTAGTCGTGCACGTGACTTACGTCCACTGAAAACCAATATAACACTACTGCCCAGGAGCCCTACGGCCAGCTGATATGGTTGTATAACTTTGGTTGGTGTTGTTTGTTTGTTTTGTGAAATGGTCTCACATGGGACACAGCGAGGCAGCTGATCCATGAAGTCCCTGTGTACACCAGGACAGGTAAGCAGCTAGTGCTGAGCTCTGCTTCCCTGTCTGGTCTTGAGTGTGATTTGTTTAATGAACTGATAACCATTTCTGTCATTAAAGATTGTTAACGCTGCGGAACTCGAGTTCATGAGCATGATGAAATAAATTATCATGTCTTCTGTTTAAAAGGCTAATTGTTAGTTGATTTCAACACTGTTTAGTGGAACAGTCATCTTATAAATCGAGCTGCTGTCACTTAAATAAAATAAGCGCTCACTGGAAAACAGACACATCAGACCTACTAATTCACTGACAGTTGATCAGCCCAAATGCCAAAGTATCAATGTCAGAGAAAACAGTATTTGAAAGAATTAATTGAAGCAATGTACAGCCTGAAGCCTGGGCATCAAATTTGTATCAGCCAAGTCAACTGCTATTGAAGGTGATGCTCATCAACAGAGGCCTTGAAAGGAGGACCTGTAATTCTCTAAAACATTGGAAATGCACTTAATGAGGTGAAATGTTAGACTGATTTCACTTCACAACCTGGGGTTCTACAGCTACCCCAACCTCTGCACACTATTCAGGATGCATGGAGAAAAGTTTCTGGAGGTTCAAGCTTCCATTATTTTGAATTAGAATCCCAACTTATTACTGAGCTTTTTTTCTCCCTTTCTGCCTATTTCTCCACTTGGAATTTTATTGTGTTACACTCCGTAATTCTTTCACATGCTGCTCAGACTATTTAAAGCCACAATACTTCCCTGGTGTTTGGATTCTAATAGGGCCACTTCTTTCAAATCTTGGTTTTAATCCTTCCCCACCCCCCTAAACCTCAGGGAAATGGACAGGTCTCTTCTAATGTAGTTTTCATACAGGACAATCCACTCACTCAGAACATTTTTTTTCTTATTGTGAACATACTGTACAGAGGGGTTACAATTACATGGGCAAGATAATGAGTACATTTCCTATCAAGCATTGTAGACTCCTCCTTTGTTTACCCTTCATATCCCTTCCCAGCCTCCCCCGCCCCCCCCACCCAATCCTCCCCCCCTCTCCCCCCCACCAAAATTGTTAAGTTCGTTTTCAACATGACAACTTGTACTTCTCATTGCTGCAACGGGTCCACCTGTATCCTTATTTAAACGACTTGTTTTTCCCCTTCCCCTCCACAAATTATACCGACATCAAATACAGTGAAAGCAGGGGTTATACTGTGGGGGAAGGACATACAAAGCAACAAAGAAATAATCTTATAAATGCGTTAGAAACAAATGCATGAAAGAAAAAGAAACATTTAAATACACATCTTAGGGTTCATTTTCCTAACATCACCTTATCTGAACTTTTCTGCTTAACTCAGACATATACTAGATATTGTAAATAAGGGAAACCATGGGACCTATGTTTCTTTGGGCTTGCCTTACTTCACTTAATATAATTTTTTCCAAGTCTTTCCATTTCCTAACAAATGGGGCAATGCCATTCTTTCTGATGGAGGCATAGAATTCCATTGTGTAAGTCGTTTAAGGATACAGGTGGATACGTTGCAACAATGAGAAGTACAAGTTGTCATGTCGAAAACGAACTTTACAACTTTGGTGGTGGGGGG
>NW_012267368.1:3598938-3606332 GCF_000151885.1 Dipodomys ordii
ATAATTTTTTCCAAGTCTTTCCATTTCCTAACAAATGGGGCAATGCCATTCTTTCTGATGGAGGCATAGAATTCCATTGTGTATATATACCACATTTTCTGGATCCATTCATCTACTGAGGGGCATCTGGGTTGGTTCCATATCTTAGCTATCACTCAGAACATTTCTACACACAAATTCTCCCCCACTCTGTATGCCTCTGTTCGAAGGTCATTCTCTTGTGGAAAGTATGTATGACATTACAGTTCGCTTTCCCAATTACCACATTTATTCCTTCTTTTGTAACAATTTTTGTATGATTTTTTTCCACTCAAGGCAAGTCTCTACCACTTGAGACAGCGCCACTTCCAGTTTTTTGGTGGTTTATTGGAGATAAGTGTCTCATGGACTTTCTTGCCCAGGCTGGCTTTAAACCTTGATCCTTAGATTTCAGCCTCCTGATTACCTCAGATTACAAGTGTGAACCACCAGTGCCCAGCTGTCTTTTTGTCTTTTAAAGACACTGAAATCCATTTTCTATTTCCTGGCCTATAATAAAATTTTACCTCTCAAAAAATTAAATCTGTTCAAGTTATTTATTTGGTAATATCTGAAAATATTTTAAGTCTATAAGAGAATTTTTAAAAATAATATAACTTCTTTATAGCAATCTAGTTTTTTTTGTTTTTCTTTTTTTTGTTTGTTTTTCTTTTCTTTTTGCCTGCCCTGTGTCCTGTATACTCTCTCTAAGCATCTTTGTGCTCAAGGCTAGCCACAGCATCACTTCCATCTTTTTCTGAGATTAAAATTGGAGATAAGAGTCTCATGGACTATCTTGCCTGGGCTGGCTTCAAACCACAATCCTTAGATCTCAGCCTCCTGAGTAGCTAGGATTACAGGCCTGAGCCATAGGCACCCAAATTGTAATCTAGCATGTTTACAGACAAAAATCATAAACAATTATGTACAAAACTATACTAAATAAAATTATTTAAAAATTAGGTTACACAGAAGCCATCACTGAGTTTTAGTTCAATTTACTATACTTAGACATTTGGTTAAAAAAAAATGAACCAGTAAGAAAAAGATCAGCAATAAAATGAGTAAGTCAGTGCTAATTGTGTCAATCACACTGGTATTCTGCCACAATCCACACTCATGACACCCTCATGTTATTTTAAAAGGATGACCTTTATGTTTAAGTCTCTATGTTAATTAACAAATGACAAAATCACCCACTGAAATCACATGAAGAGAAGAAACAATCCAAAAGTATCCATATTGAATGGTATTGAATGTATACCAAAGAAATATGATCTAGTTCAAGTTTTTAATCCCCTTAACTTAAATACATTACATTTATACTAATAGATCAAAGTACAAACTAGATAAATGGCATTGATACCTCTTCACAGTCAACCAGTGTCACTGCCATTGGACTGGAATCTTCCTTGTGATGGAAGACATGGAGACCCACAAATTCTGAATCTACGATATTGCAAAAGAAAGTTAGGAATAATTACTTTCTGACAGACAATTCTTTAATCAGCTCCCCACTTGAACAAGACAATCAAACTAAGCTTTGCTTTCCTGTCATCTAGACTAAAAAAGATAGATGCACTGGAATCGAAGCTATGACATTGCCATTTCTGTTTAGCAAACTGAGTAAGCAAGGCAATCACATAAATAAAACTTCACATTTTTAATAACCCATAGAGATATGACCCAACAAAGAACAAGCATCAAATAGAGATAGGTAATAGGCAAATTTCCTGTGCTGAAGTGCACACAGGAGGCAGGGAGGGGTGTTGGGCCGAAGACAGGATGGGGTTCAGTAGCTACCCACAAGAAATAGACAATGACCCCTGTGAGTCTCTCCCATCGCCTGGGTCTTACCACCTCGTGATCCATTTGATTAGTCCTGCAAATTTCTCATTTCTGGTCAACTTCAGCAGAAACCTGTCCAAAGCTCAAGCAAAGACTTTCTTAATATGTAATAAGGGTTGTTTGTTTATGGATGGTACATCCATGTCATGTTGGTTCTTTCTGGATCTTGTAAGGTCATCTTCTCCTTAAGCCAGCCTGCTGCAGGGGAGATGTTCTCCTTTCCTAACACATGTTAGATTACCTATGTCCTAGCAGTATTGTAAAATCCTGGTATCTGAGAGTTCGAGGCCCTCTCTGTACCTTCTGAAAGCATACTCTCTCCAGCTGTGCTTTTGGTAAACATCACTGTGTGCATCTTCCACACGCCCTGCTTTCAAATTCCTTCTTCAGCAAGACCAAGACTTGTGTGTTGGCATCGAACCTCATATATACTTGCCAGACTGGCCTTGCTGAGATTGCTAACTATAATGCAACATGGAGGCCCAATCATAGAAAGAAAAGCAAAGTGCCTTGGGATAGACTCCCATAGCCCTCTGGACAATTGCTGTTATTAGTCCTTTCAGTATTCAATGGAGCTGCCATGAACATATAGGGACATTAGAGCAAGGTTGGATTTATAAAAACTATTTGGGAGGAAGTGGAATCTTATTACTTTTCTTAAGTTATAGCAATACGTTTTCTGCTCACGTTGAAAAAAAAGTTGAAGCAATTAGGAGCAAGTTATTCCATTGGACCCATGTATAGAGGCTGTGAGAGATGTGAGAAAAGTCTTTTCTGGGATTTTGACTTTTCACTTGTAAAGTGTCTGTGTGAAAATTCACACACAGGCAAACACACTCACATTCCACAGCACTGAGTAGAAAAAAATGCACAATAAACCTTTAAACAAGTTAAAAGGTGAGTGAATTAGGTAACAAGGTGGAAGAGGAGCTGCAAGTTATCTATCAGGCAAGGGAAGATGCAAAGAGGAAACAAAGACACAAACTTCAGCTGTGTGTGTGTGTGTGTGTGTGTGTGTGCGTGTGTGTGTGTGTGTGTGTGTGTGTGTGTGTGTGCTGGTCCTAAGGATTGAGCTGAGAGCCTCACACTCTCACTTGAAATTTCCCACTCAGGGCTGCTGATCTACCACTTGAGCCACAGTGCCACTTAGAGCTTTTGAATGGTTAACTGGATATAACCATCGTGTAGACTTTCCTCCCTGGGCTGTCTTTGAACCTCAATCCTTAGATCTCAGCCTCTTGAGTAGGTAGGATAACAGGCCTGACCACCAGTACCCTGTTAATTCATTATATTTTCTTGGATTTATTTTATTTTATTTGAGAATCAGTATAATTCTGGATAATGAGCCTCTGGGAAAATAGTTGCAGGTTGAAGGACATGTCAGAAATTGGTATTCAATAATAGTGCTGTGGAAAATTATGTACTGAATTGGCATAGTCCATAGATTGTCCATATAGTGCTACATTATTTGGATAAAATTGCTTTTCAGTAAACCCAATGTTTTCTTCCATGTGTAAATTGTGAAAATGTGGAGTTCAAGCCGTGGTAAAGACTCTGAATTGGTACATCAATGAAGACTAACCCTCATTCCTTACAAAAACACTTTGGTTTGCTCTTCTGAACTGAAGTAAAAAGATTGTTCATAATTCAAGATCATTTTAATGAACAGATAAGTGCATTTGTTAACGTCAATTACTCCATTGCAGCCTTTCTTTTGACATTTCTGATAAATTTCAACAGTACCCAAGACTTCACATTGATCTTAAGTCAAAGGCTAATTCTTTCTTGATTAATTTATGTTTTGTACACAAAGGGATTAATAATATTTCATAAGGAAATGGTCTCTTAATTTGATGTTTGACTTCTCCTTATTCACACTTGGAATTAATGTTTTAAAGTAATCCTAACTTTCAATACTATGATTTCTAACTTACCTAACAAATATGCACTAGAAAACCTGCGGGGGTCTCTGGGATTGCATCTCAAGTCCTGGATTTCAGTCTTCATGGCTGAAATCCAAGCGGGCAATGCTGGAGGTGCTGTGGATGTGATTGTGGAGTTGCTGCGGATGTGGTTGTGGAATTGCCACACATGTGCCAGGAGAATCCTGCCTCCAGTGTGGTCCGCAGCCCTGGGCAGTTGGGAGGCTGTTCCTAGAGTGGGGAATTCCCATGGGGGCGTTGCGTGTCATGGGGTAGGAGGTGCATCCCTGTGAGCCTGGCTTACATCACAAACAAGCAGATCTTTCCATAGCAAATTTGTGTGTGAGAGCTGTGTTATTTGATTGGCATCTGAACTACATAATGACATAATAATCCTATCATTTTACCAACTGATTTATCATACCATGTGCCGCATGTGTTCTATGCTGTTTTCTTGAGGGCCTGCTAGATTATTCAAAATACTGATTTTGACTGGTAGAAGCATAGTTTAATAGTTGATTGTTTTTATTTTTGGTGTGTTTATTTGATGCTAACATTTGAATCCAGGGCTTCCAAAGCTCTGCTTGCTTGCATATATTTCTGATAGGTTCTCCTGACTTAGCCCCAAGCTGGCTTCAAGTGACCATTCTACAAATACCTCGTTAACATTTTGCCTGTGCTAGCCTCTCTATGGATCTTTCCTTTCTCTGCCTGTTAAGCAGTTGGGATAACACAGAAGAATCGGTGCTCCCAGGCTGTTCACTCATCCTGCGGAAGTTAATACTAATAAACCAGCGGACTTTAGTCATTAACATACATTGCTGGTGGGGAGTCCCATACCTGTAATCCCAGCTAACAAGAATTGCTTGGAAGGATTGAGATTCGAGGCCAGTACAGGTAAAACCCCATCCTAATTACATCTACATAAATACCTAGAGTTACATTCTTCTAATCCCATCAGGAGACTGACACAGGAGGCTGAAGCCAAGCCACAGGAAGAGCATCCGACACTATCCCAAATAACTAACACATAATAATAATAATAATAAATAATTATAGTGTCTCAAGTAGTAGAACACTTGCCTAGCGAATGTGAAGCCTTTAGTAAAAACAACCCCAAAATGAATGAAAGCATAAAATATCTTATTCTACCTACTTAAAAAATATGATGATCTTTGGGGGGAAAGTGATAAATGTATGTAAACAATGTTCAATTTCCATGCATATCAATGCCTCTTGTGAAAAAACTAATAAAGTCAGCAATAAATGCAGCAGCTCAATGAACACTAAGAGCAGTCCATTCTCACCAGCTGTGCTAAGTGGCACTGGGTAAATGGTTATTCATGAACTGGGAACCTGTGGCTCAGGGCTGGAATCAGAGCTGTTAAGCATGCCAACATCTGGATGCTCACAATTCCAAGTCAGCCTAGGCAGAAAGTGTGTGAGATTCCATTGCCCAAATAACAGGCAAAAGGCTGGACTGGAGGAGTTGCTTAAGTGGCAGAGTACCAGCCATGCATGCCAGTTGAGTGAAGAGGAGGTCCTGAGATCAAATCCCACTACTATTATAAAAAGGAAGGAAAGGAAAAGAAGAAATAGGAAAGGAAATAAGTAAATAAAATAGAATAAAAGAACCAGAAAAGCAAGCCTGTCATGACTTTCCAAAGACCCAGGGAAGTCAGTTCTCAAAGGAAATTCTCCAGTGTTTAGGGACTTGCTCTAATTGTGGTCTCTAATTAGCCCAGACCTTTTGTTCCCTAGGTCAAAATAATTGCTGACAATTCAGTGGGCAGATTATGTTCTGTTAAACTTGCTGGTGAAATGACTCTGCAATTATTCATTGAGATGAAACTTTGTTCTGGCTCTCCTGCCAGGAAGGGTCACAAAGTGCAGTGCTGGTCACTTTTCCTGGTGTGGCCAAGTCAGGGTGGACAGTTCCTCTGGGAAAGCTCCCTAGCGGGGGTCAGTCCTACTTAATTACATAGCTGGTACCCCTCCTTCCAACTGCACCTGAGAAAAAGGGACAGTCCACATCACCTAGTATCTGACAGGACACCCATTTCAACTCATGGTCACACACAAACTTCAAGAGACAGGAAAGGTGTGCTAGAAGAAAACATGTACAAGGAGTAGAATTGTGAAGGGTAGCTCTATGCTTCAGGAAATAGCCATGCTTTGGAGTTGGTGGATCATACTGTATTCTTCCATGCAAATAAAAAGCAATGAGCTAGATGATGGAGGGAAAAAAAGAGAAATCGAGGTGAAGGATGAGCCCCCATGTCTGTAATGGGCAGTTCTCTGGGAGAGAACAACTGATGAGAAACTTCAAAGGCCTCTGAATAATGCAGTTGCTCTACATCTTGCATGTCAAGAAGATCACATCTTTCCAGGATCACAGCCCTGGTGATGCTGTAAATCAGTGAGATCTCATCTGCTAATGAGGAAAAGAGATCTTCTGGGGACCAATTAAAGCAACTTGAGTTATTACAGAGATTAGCTGTCCAAAATTTTCACATTTCAGGAACATCAGGAAAATGTAATTTCTTTGGTCTGTATATCTCTGGAGGAACCTCATCTCAGTAGTCAGAAGTAGAGAGAAGAACTTTTATGTATGAAAGAAAGAACTTTGGATCCTAAAAAAATCAAACACCCATACTAATTATTCTAAAGAATAATTGACAGAGGAAAGTCAGTAAGTTAATTTTGAACAAAATCTTTGTACACACATATATAAAAATTTATAGTATATATATATATATATATGTATATATATATATATATATGAACTCATTGTTTTAATGAGACATTTGAGAAGAAGCAATATTTAGTATAAATTTCTAATGTTTAAATGTTTTATAGGTTGGGCAATGGTGGAGCATTTGTCAGAACATTATTAAATTAATAGAATACATCAAACATATTGTTTAAATCCAATTGTTTAAATTGTTCAAATTGTTTAAATCCAATTGTTTAAATCAAACATATTGTTTAGCCAGGCACTGGTAGCTCACGCCTGTAATCCTAGCTACTCAGGAGGCTGAGATCTGAGGATCGCGGTTCAAAGCCAGCCGGGGCAGGAGAGACCATGAGACTCCTATCTCCAATAAACCACCAGAAAACCGGAAGTGGCGCTGTAGCTCAAGTGGTAGAGTGCTCGCCTTGAGCTGAAGAGCTGAGGAACAGCGCCCAGGCCCAGAGTTCAAGCCCCACGGCCGACCAAAAAAAAACATATTGTTTAAATAGAGAAAGAGCAACATTTAACAACCATATACTAATAATACTAGAAGAAGAGAAAAAAAGGAGGGCTAAAGATGATGGTAATAATAATAATAGTAATAATAATAAACAGTTACACAAAGTAATTCTCACCCCTAAGCTGAAGAGCGACATAACTAGTACAGTTTGAACTTTAAAATCTCTATCGTGGGCTGGAAAGGTGGCTCAGTGGTAGAACGCTTGCCTTGCATGCATGAGGCCCTGGGTTCGATTCCTCAGCACCACATAAGCAAAAAAAGAAAAAAAAAGCTGGAAGTGGCGCTGTGGCTCAAGTGGTAGAGCACTAGCCTTGAGCTGAAGAGCTGAGGGACAGCGCCCAGGCCCAGAGTT
>NW_012267368.1:3606382-3656470 GCF_000151885.1 Dipodomys ordii
GCACTAGCCTTGAGCTGAAGAGCTGAGGGACAGCGCCCAGGCCCAGAGTTCAGACCCCACGACTTGACCCCAAAAAAACAAAAAAAAAAAATCTCTATCGTATAATAAGCATGATGTTTTTCAGCTGTACAGGATTTGAATTCAGGGTTTTACATTTGCTAGACAAGTTTGCAACCACTTGAGCCATGCCTCCAGCCATGTTTCCTCTGTTAGTTTTTTGGATGGTTAGTTTTGTCTGTCTAATTGCCCAGACAAGCCTGGATCACAATTGTTCTATTTATATCCCTCACTGGAGCTGGCGTGAATGGGGCTCACTTCCTCACCCAGCGTATTTTTGGTTGAGATGAGGTTGGCAGCGCTTTTTGCCCAGACTGGTCTCAAACCAACTTCAGCCTCCCTGGTAGGGAGCCAACATTCCCGGCATGTGCTAGGAATGGTTTTTAGAAAACAGTGGGATCGATCATTAAGGAGAAAATATATTTTTCTATCATGTGACTTGTACAAGGTTATACTCAAAGAAAACCATTAGGTTCAAAAAAGGGATAAAAGGAAAAATATTCAACATGTATGCACACTTGCTGCAAATAAAACTATCACTAAAGATAAGCATTGCAAATTGTTAATAGAGAATTTTTTAGGCTACCTTGCTAGCACTAAGATATCTGTCTATCTATCTATCTATCTATCTATCTATCTATCTATCTATCTATCTATCTACTTTATTTTCAGGTTAATCAATGAAAGATTTTAAGATGCTTCTGCCTGGGAAATGTATATTTCCCTTTTATCTTTTACTTTAAACTATTTTTGAAAAAATATAGTTTTTAATTTTTCAACAGAAGAGAATGTTTGCATGGAGTCTGGGAAATAAGGGATGCTCATAAATTATTTAATACTTTATACTTTACATGAAGGTTCCATATTTTGTTGATTTCCAAGTTTCCTTACAGGGAAAATGTGAAATGATATATAAATATGCCTGTGTGGGTGATCAACTGACTATACCAAATTGTAAGGCAAGAGGCTTAGACTGCTTAGACTTATTAGCTCAGGTCCCTTGAAAAATTCAACAGGTAACAGGGAGCAGAGCAAGTAATGTCTCCAGCCATTCTGTGACTAAAGCAAGTGAGAAAACATTGTAATTCTGTTATATTAATTACAATCAATAATATTTCTATTTCTATTAATAAAGTGCTATGGTAACTGTTGACTTATGTATGGTAATTAATATATTATGAGCTAATAATTAATTACATTAACCTGATAGTTTCCCCCATTATAGAATGCCATGTAGAATTCAAAGGAATTCTCTTTGCTTGCAAGGCTAGGCCATCGACAGGGAGACAAGCTACTCCAGAGAGCTTGCTTTTTTCCTGCTGCCCTGCCCTTCTCTCCTGGTGCTGCTTTGCTTTTCTATCACAAAGCAACAAGAACAATCGTTGTTAGTAATGTGTCACCACAGATTTAAATTCTCAGTTTTTTAATATTTTTGTGGCAGTACTGGGGCTTAAACTTGAGGCCTGGGTGTTGTCCTGTTGCTCTTTCTATTCAAGGCTGACGCTCTACCACTTGGGACACAACTGTGCTTCTGGCTTTTTGGTGGTAAACTGCAGAAAGGTTGTTCCTGCCAAAGCTGGATTTGAACTTCCATACTAAGATCTGAGCTCCTGAGTAGGATTGCAGGTAAGTTGGCAAGTTCAGGCTTGACCATCATTATCGTGCTAAACTGCTATTCTGTGAGAGGCATATTTACCCTGAACTGGCCCAGGGAAACACAGGGGCAATCAACAGGACACATGGTGCAAGAAGCAAGAACACCCTGATTGTCTTAAACAAGACTCAGTAGATGAATGAATCAAGAAAATGTGGCATATATACACAATGGAATTCTATGCCTTCATCAGAAAGAATGACATCACCCCATTTGTTAGGAAATGGAAAGACTTGGAAAAAATTATATTAAGTGAAGTAAGCCAGGCCCAAAGAAACATAGGTCCCATGGTTTCCCTTAGTTTCAATAACTATATGTCTGAGTAAAGCAGAAAAGGTCAGTTAAGTTGATGTTAGGGAAATGAACGTTAAGGTATGTATTCAAATGTTTTTTTTCTTTCATGTGATTGTTTCTAACTTATTTATAAGATTATTTCTTTGTTGCTTTGTATGTCCCTCTCCCACGGTATAACCATGGTGTTGGTATAATTTGTGGAGGGGAAGGGATAAAAACAAATCGTTAAGACAGGGATACAGGTGGACCCATTGCAACAATGAGATGTACAAGACGTTATGTCGAAAAATGAACTTTACAACTTTGGTCAGGGAGGGGAGGAGGAATGAGGATTTGGTGGGGGGGATGGGCGGGAGATGGGTAGGGATGGGAAGGGTAAACAAAGGAGGAGGCAACAATGCTTGATAAGAAATGTAGTCATTATCTTGCCCATATAATTGTAACCCCTCTGTACAATATTTTCACAATAAAAAAATAAAAAATATTAAAAATATTAAAAATTCGTTCAAACATGCAAAAAAAGAAAAAGACTTTGAAATAAATACAAACAAAAACAGAGCGATTATCAGAATTCCTAAAGTTGACCAAGCTAAAGTCATGCTTGATCTAAAATGTCACTTAATTAAGTACAGTCATTTAAATGTGCCTCTTAAATATTTCAGAGATAGTGAATAAATCAATATGTATTTATAGATATAATTATATACTAATATAATTAATATATAATTATCATTAACAATGTTCAATTAAATATAAATTTAGGTATAAATAATTGTTTATAATTATAAACATATGAGATTATTTATATGATAATATTCCTTTATACATGAAAATAGATCTATGTGGAATCTATATTTAATAGGAAATATTTCCTTTCTCTTCCCAAATTTTTTAGTAAAAGTCTACATGTATTTTCCCTATGAGAATAGATACCGTACAATATTCCCAGAGATATTCTGTTTTCTGATCCAGTCTCTCTTGAAGACTTAAAGGCAATAAATTGTGTCTATTATTAAATTCCCATTATTGCTTTGAATTAAAAGATCACAAAAAGTATGACAAATGTTTAGTGTCTAAAGCGTTTGTTTTCACCTGGGAAGAAGTATCCTTTCTCAAAGACCATGGAGCGGGTGTGATGATTTTTCCCTCTGAGTCAAACCTCGGTGTCCAGTGGAACATAGGAACCACCACACGATCTCAGAGCCAACTCACCATCGCTGACACACACCCCGGTCCTGTGTGCTGAAACTATTGAGCCCCAGAACTGCACTGGGTAATTTTGGCTTTTAAGGGAAAATAAATGATTGCTTGAATGACTTCTGTTCTCTTTGTCTCTCTCACTCTCATAATAGTTAAAAACTGATATCTATAACAGGCAAAAAACTATACTCAAATCTAAGCTTTGAGAAGTTTACATTCTTTGATTTCTTTTGATTTGTGATTAAATTGGAGATATGTTTTCCTTTCTGAATGATGTTTGTTTGCTATGAAAGAATCTTGTTCAGTCTTGTTCAGCACTGTACCTGAGGGACAGACAGATTCCATAACAAACGTGTGAGATCCTTCCAGAACAAGGCTCACACAAGAGCACACAGAGGCTGGGAGACCACACAAGGTGGGTGGACACATGTTCCACTCCAGAGAGCCTCTTGACAAAGAACTGAGGTAAGCTGAAGGAAGAAGAACTGAGTGAGGAAAAACCCAGACTCTTGTTTTCCCAATCTTAGAATTTTTCAGATAAATATTTTAAAACAGTTATACAAAGGGGTTTAATTCAACATGTCAGCATCTCTTTCATTTCTCTCAGCCTCACTCATCTAAAGGGTAGATTCTGGATACTGAAATTTTCCACATGGAATCTTCTATAGGTGTGTTATGAGTGTTGATAACACTCAGCCCACCCATTGCACATTTAGTTGATTGACATTTATAACACTTAGCAAAGTGTTCTTCAGCCAGCTGTTGGAGGCTAGAGTCTGTAAGCCTCGATCCTCAGGAGGCTTAGATTTAATGGTTGTGGTTTGAAGCTAGCCCAGGCAGAAAAATCTATGAGACTCTTATCTCCAAAGAGAAGTGACACTAGAAGTGACACAATGTTAGAGCTCCAGCCTTGAACACAAAAGTCATGTGAGAGCTGAAGGCCCCAAGTTCAAGTTCCAGTGTTGCTAAACACACACACACACACACACACACACACACACACACACACACACACGGTAATTCTTTAACCAGGTCATTAAGTCCATCTCTCTACAAACTCCTCAGGTCTCTGCAACAAGGCATTTGGCCCCTTGCTGGATCAGACTGGCTCCAGCCAGCCCAGGTACAAGTAAGCCAGCCTAGACTCTGCTCTCCCAACACTTCCCTTCCACCATATCTGATGACTTGATCTGTAGAGATTATATTGCCTACTCTGAAAGAAGGTGGTTGATATACCAAGAAACAAATTAGGCACCTTTACAAAGCTTACATTTCAGGGTTGTATTGAATAATTTGATAGTCAATTCCAACAATACAAGAGAGCTTCCTGTGAGCTTCAAAATCATGGTCCAATCCTGGTTAAAATAAGCACCGAGGAGGTAGTGTGTGTGGGCCCAAGAGAGAATTCAACATCACAGTCAGATGTCTAAGCAAAGACTGAGAAGGTGACATGGGAGAGGACAGCTAAATGGTGTAGAGAAGTCCACACAGCACAAATCATAAATGTGGGTAAATATAGTCACTGCAGAGCCTGTGCAAGTCTTCCTGCAGCAGCAAAGAGCCATTGTTTGTATGGTAGAGAAAAGCAGAAGGAAGTTGACACCGAAATTTTGGTTAAAAATTACATGATCTGTTTCCTGCAGTGTGTAATTGTGTGAGTCTTAAAAGCCTGCGTACATTGGAAGGGGTATTTGGCAGAGATTGAGAGAGAGGGGGGGGTAAAGATGGTGATTTTGCTTAAATTTTCTATTGCTGCCACTGAAACTTATGTTCTCTTACTTCTACCCTAATGCAAATTATACTCATACAGAATTCTAATTTGAGATTTACAGTTTTTCAGTGAGAGTTTACATAAGTCATTCTTGTTGAAGATTTTTTTCTTTAAAGACTTAACTAGAGGATAGGAATAGAAGATAGGAATAAAGCAGATGGTGGAGTTAACCTAGATGAATTTCAAATTTTGTTTTTCTGTTGAACTCCTTATAGGAGCCTTAAAAAGATGAAATTAACCCAAAACAGAAGCTTTACTTCTGTACCTCTGAGCCAAGCATATAAAAGGACCAAGCAAGTTGTAGAAAATGAAATGTAATGTGGGGCTGGCAGCTTAGGCCTGTCATCCCAGCTACTCGGGAGGCTGAAATCTGAGGGCCTAGGTATGAAGCCATCCTGAGCAGGAGTGCCTGTGAGACTCTTATCTCAAGCTTGCCAGAAAGTAGCAAGAGGGAAGGACTAATTCAAGAGGCAGCGTCAGACTTGAATGGGAAATCTAAGCAGGCGCTGGTGGCAAAGAGTTCAAGCCCTGGGTCTGTTGTAAACAAACCAACTAATGAAGATTGAATGCCATTGATTTAATGGTGAAAGAAAACAATAATGAACAATTCTAAATCACAATATTAGGAAATTATACGATGTACGAACTTATAACTGACTATCTGTATGAGCTAAAGAATGAAATACTGCTTATTGCCTTCAGTAGGTTATCCGTATCTGGTGGCTCTTAAATAAACCTGTCACTCTTAATTAGAAAGCAGCATTTGTTTATCAGAAGAGTCACCTAGGTTACTAATGTTCAGAAAACCATGGATTCAGGGAAATGCCGGGCTATGAACACCTCATCCCAACTGTGATAAGAAATTTCTGCATCTGTCTATCACTTTCATGATAAAGAGCAGGGACTGAAAACAGAGAAGTGTAACTTATCATGAAGAGTATGGCTTCAAATTAATGAGGTTCTGACCTACAGCATTCTTTCTTCCAGCACATTTCCTAGCCTACTGTACTGAGTAATAACCTCCTAATCTCAATTCTACAATGCGGTATGCTTTCCTCTTCACAGAGCTCCAATTAAATGGTACTCCAAAGATGTATTGTCCTGACTATAAGTCTCTTCTCACCCTGCGGAGAGGAGGACACCTGGTCCTGCCGTTGGCTGATCTACCCGGCACTGCTGTACTAGGATATAAAATATAAACACCATCTTGGCATTGAAAATTGAAAATCCAATTCACTTGGGTGTCTGAAGATCACACCTGTAGTATTAACTACTGTGATACCTAAGATCCAGAGAATCAAAATGTAAAACCAGCTTGGGCAAAAAGTCCTTGATATACCAGCTCTGTCTCTAAAATAGCAAGAAAGGAAAAAAGAAAGAAGTTGGCCTGGATGCCTGGGTCAAGGGGTAGAGCATCTGTCTAGCAAACTCAAGGCAGACGAAGAGGAGAGAGAAAGAAAGAAAGAAAGAAAGAAAGAAAGAAAGAAAGAAAGAAAGAAAGAAAGAAAGAAAGAAAGAAAGGGAAAGAAAGAAGGAAGGAAGGAAAGAAAGAGAGAGAGGGAGGGAGGGAGGGAGGAAAGGAAGGAAGGAAGGAAGGAAAGAAAGAAAGAAAGAAAGAAGGAAAGAGAGAGATGGAGAGGAAGAGAGGCAGGGAGTGGGAGGGAGGGAAGAAGAAGAGAGGGAAGGAGGAAGGAAGGAGGAAGGAAGCCCTGTCAGATTTTCCCCTGAAGGTAGACTCAGTCTGGGGCTTCCATACTCAATCTCCTCCACGTTTCTCCCTAGATCTCTGTTTCTGTGTCTCCAGACTGGTTCAATTTGTATTTGGGCCAAGTGATTCACGGGCTTCAGATGTAATCATTTTCTATCAAATCAAATTGATTTTAATCAAAATTAAAATTAAACTTGGGAAACTTTAAGATAAAATTAATGAGCGAGGATGGGGTGAAGGACACCAGAAGAATCTTCATTGGATCCTAATTGGTTCCCTTCCTGCAAGATCCTTCTCTCCCAGTACACATGTGTCCCTGTGTGTGCTGACACACGAGCTGCCAGGTTCAGAGCCAGTCAAGGCCCTCATCCAGAGGGCATCCAGCCTAGCCCTACAGAGCCTTTCAACCTCCCAGCCCCCTAAAAATACACCGATATCCCCTTGTTTGTTGTATGTGGATTCATAATTTTACATGGCTAAAAGTAAATGACAGCTGGCACTGTTCAGCCATTTTCTTTGAACTGTTTTGAAGTGGAGCCTTTTGTTCAAAACTCATTAAAAACTTGAAAACATGTTCCAGATGGATGCACGCTCTATTATATCGGTTGCATTATCATTTTTAACTATCGTTGCAGCTTACTTTGACTATTTTATTCTGAAAGCAAATTCAGTATACTTTGTAAGCATGTTAATATGATCTTGTCTAGTGCCAGTATTCCTCAGACCTGAAATCGTACAGCTTGATAAATGGGAGGTACACCCTGGAAAATGGAAACCCATAACTTGTGGGAAAGAGCTAGGTCGAGGAAAGAGAAAGACAGAATGGCTCACATTCATTAAGATACGTTGTACTCATCAACTGATATATTGCATTGAAATCCCTTTGGAAACTGTATTTGAATCTAATTAAAAAAAATAACCAGAGCAAAATGATGGGAGATGTGGCTTGGATGGGAGGGAACGGTATAGCAAGTTCAAGATCCTGAGTTTAATTCCCCCTACCACTAAAAGCCAACAAAAACAAAAGTCCTGCTAGGCATGATGGTGAGCACCTATAATCTCAACTACTCAGGAAAGTGCAGTAGGAAGACCATAGGTCTGAAATCAGCCCAAACAAAACTATAAGAACCTTGCTTAAACACAAACAGGAAGCAAATGCTTGAGGGATGGTTTTTGTGGTAGAAAGCTTGCCTAGAGTGTGCAAACACTGAGTTCAATCTCCAGTACAGCCAAAGCCAAGTAAATAAAGCCCCTTATTTCAGGGCTTAATTTATTGACAGAGAGAGGTGGGGGAGTAGGGAGAGTAACATTCTAAAACTCAATATTTTAGACACTAACAATAATAAAAAACTCAACACTTTAGATCTAGTAAGAATTAGCATCATGATTGATTACCCCATCTCCTAACCAATCTTGCAGTGCATATGAACTGACCATTTCTTCCATGCACAGTTTTCAGGTTTCACGTGTTTCTCTTAGTGTACACCTGATAATTCTTCTAATAGACTTACCTACAAGTAGAATTGCTGGGTTAGGGGATATGTTTCACTATGAGTAATCCACATACTCTGTATTTGTCAAGTGGTTTCAAAAGCTACAGAGTAAATGAGAGAAAGTCAATTTTTTTTATAAGTACATAAATCTTATCTTTCCTATTCTTTAGAAACTGAAGTTATTATTAACCGATGTACAGAGATAGATCATTTGGACTCAGTTGACTATATGATAATTTTATAATACAAACATGGACTATCATGTTGATTAATGTTCTTCTGACGTAAATTGTACAAGTTTTAAAATTTCTTGTTATCAACCTTCTTCTATGACATGTTAATATATAAAATCGGGTTGTACTATTCTGGTTGAGATGACTAAAACACTTGAACTACAAGCTGATTGAGGCTGTGGTGCTTTGAAGTGTTAATTAGTTTACATGCATTCAATTACTTACTCCAGCTCTTCCAATTACATTGAAATGCCATCCGTCATGTTGACAGTTTTTGATGAGCATTCTGTGGTGCCCAATTACTTTCTCACAGTTTTATCTAGTAGGCCCTAGCATATGACTGTAAATATACTATCACAAAGTAAGAAAGACTCAATGGCAATATTTCCACAGAAGTCTATTAACCGTCCTACAATACTTTGTTTAAATTAAAAGTAATATGTATTATTAGATGGTAATTTCAACTTTTTTCCTACTTGCTATGTATGGTTTTAGTCAAGAAAGATAGACTTATTTATATGGGGAGAACTGGAGTAAGTTACATTTTTATTAAACAGCCTTAAATTTTATCTTCTGAGGACTTAATAATAAAATGAAGCTTGGGTGTTAATAGTAATGACAAATAGACTTTCCTTCCTTCCCTTCCTCTCTCCTTCTCTCCTGTCTTTCCTTCCATCCTGCCATCATTTTCTCTTTCTTCCCTTTTTTTTGCCTGTATTGGGTCTCTGGGTCTTCAATTCAGGGCCTGTCCTTTAGCTTTCCCTCAAAGCTAGTGCTCTATTACTTGATCCACAGCTCCATTTCTGGCTTTTTGCTGGTTAACTGAAGATAAAAGCCTCATAGACTTATCTTCTCAGACTGGCTTTGAACCATAATCCTTTGAGCAGCTAGGGTTGCAGGCATGAACCATTGGTATTGGGCTGTATTTTTAATATATATATATATATATATATATATATATATATTTACAAATAAAATTCTATATATTCCACCAATCAGGGCATATTATCTCTCCATGTACACCCTGGATTTTTTCCTCATCATTTTTGTTCTGTAACTCTTAATGTAGATTGCATGCATGGGTACATCTGGAAGGCTTGAAGGAAGCAGTTCGTTTCATGGTGGTCACCCATGTTCTGCACAGTTTGTCAGACTGGAAATACTACTGTGGGCTAGGAGAGTGCCTTGCTGTCTTGATGATGGATAGGTTTTCCTACTTACCCATAGCACAAATCTGCATGGGGGGGGGAGAGAAGGGGAGGGAGGGAAGGAGAAGAGAAGAGAAGAGAGATAATAGATAATAGAGTTGTCCAAATACAGACCCTATTTCTATGTAACAAAGGAAATTTCCTTCCCTAGTTAATCACAGATTCTCCACAGGATCTTTTCATTCCTTCTAGAAATTCCCCTACTTACGAACTGAACCTTCTCTGATATTCTCTGAGCCACTCAACTTTTCCATTGTAATTCATAGTTTGAACAACTCTGAGTGTCTGAATGTAACCACCATCGCAGTGTTTTCTCCAGGCATGCTGCATATTTCAGGGAACAAATTCATCCCTGTGAGTACAGACCAGCCCCCACAGCCCTGACCCTGGGATCTCACCGGACACACAAGCCAGTTTCTTAGATTCCCCATGTCAGCCGCCCACTGCTGGCCACCTGCACTTACAATTTTGTGTGGTCCACCAATGATGATGTAGGCAGCCGAGAGGCCTTTGCCTGACCCTCACACCCCACTAGGGACGACTGAACATGAAGAAGTAGATTAGCCCATACCTGTGGCTCACACCTGTAAGTAAACCTAGCTACTCAGGAGACTGAGATGTGAGGACTGCAGTTTGAAGCCAGCCCAGGCAGGAAGGTCTGTGACACTCCCACCTCCAAATAAGCAGCAAAAAACTGGAAGTGGAGCTGTGGCTCAAGTGATAGCTCTAATCTCGATGAACACACTAAGGCAGGACCTGAGACCATGAACACAAGAAAATGTTAAAGAAAAGAACACCAGATTGGAAACAAATGCCTTGGATATTAAATACTTACATGGAAAAGATAGAAGGGAAAACTTTGCGACGTTATTCTTTGTGTGTATAAAATTTTTTGAAATGGTTTGATATACCTGACTTACACCTCTCTCCACCAAGGGCTGTATTTCATCAAAAACTCCTGTGTTGGCTGAACATTAACCTTGCTCTGTTTCTAAGACAGAATATCCCAAGCCTTGTTCAATGAAGCATAGAACATACACCGTGGTTTTAGTGAAGTGTCCATCAAATCAAATGATGGAATACAAGCAATATCAAAATTCTATCACCCACATATTCATAACGATTACATACAATGCAGTGTCTATTTTGAAATTAAATAATTAGATGGAAATTAGCAAAACCAATTATTGATAATATTTTAAATGCAAGGCTTAAAAAGTATTTTTGAAATATTAAGGAAAAATCTACAAATTGAATCTAATGAAAAGTTAAGAATCTAGGCATACTTCAGTAAATGGTTCTGGCAAAATCAGTCAATCACTTGTAGAAAACTAAAGCTAGATCCTTATATATCACCCTGCACCACAATCAACTCCAAATGGATCAAAGACCTTGGAGTCAAAGCAGACACTCTGAAAACATTACAGGACAGAATAGGAGAAACCCTGTGTCTCCTTGTCACAGGCTGAAAATTTCTTAATAGAGACCCAGAAACACAACAAATCAAAAAAAGGTTGGACAAATGGGATTGCATGAAATTGCAGAGCTTCTGCATGGCAAAGGACATAGCTAGCAAGATCATTAGAAAGCCCATGGATTGGAAGAAAATCTTCACTAGCCATACAATGGACAATGGCCTCATATCTAAAATATACCTGGAACTCAAAAATTAAATACTCCAACAACAAATACTCAAAGAAACAACTGCCCAATAAATAAGTGGGCTAAAGACTTAAAGAGAAACTTCTCTGAAGAGGACATAAGAACGGCCAATAGACACATGAAGAAATGCGCAACCTCTCTAGCCATAAAAGAAATGTAAATCAAAACAACATTGAGATACCACCTCACCCCAGTTAGAATGGCTATAATCAAGAACTCTAATAACAACAGATGCTGGAGGGGATGTGGAGAGAAGGGAACCTTACTGCATTGTTGGTGGGAGTATAAACTTGTGTAATCACTTTGGAAAGTAGTATGGAGGTTCCTCAAAAGACTCCACATAGAGCTCCCCTATGACCCAGCAATGCCACTTTTGGGCATTTACCCAAATGAGCACAAATAAGACCATACTAAAGCTACCATCACAACTATGTTTATTGCAGCATTATTTACCATAGCTAAGATATGGAATCAACCCAGATGCCCCTCAGTAGATGAATGGATCAAGAAAATGTGGTATATATACACAGTGGAATTATATGCCTCCATCAGAAAGAATGGCATTGCCCCACTTGTTAGGAAATGGAAAGACCTGGAAAAAATTATTTTAAGTGAAGTAAACCAGGCCCAAAGAAACATAGGTCCCATGGGTTCCCTTATTTTCAATAACTAGTATATGTTGAGACAAGCAGAAAAGGTCAGATAAGATGATGTTAAGTGAACTGAACCCCAAGGTAAGGACACAAGTGTTTTTTTCTTGCTATTGTTTCTAATGTATTCATAAGGTCTAATGTGATTTTTTTTGTTGCTTTGTATGCCCTCCCTCATGATATAACCCCTGTTTTCACTGTATTTATGTTGGTATAATTGGTGGAGAGGAAGGGAAAAAAACAAATTGTTTAAGTAGGTATACAGGTTGACCCATTACAACAATGAGATGTCCAAGATGGTATGTAGAAAAATGAACTTTACAATTTAAGTGGGGGTGAAGGGGTGGGGGTGGAGTGTAATTGTAGAGATGGGAGGGAAGGGATGGTAGGGGAAAAACAAATGAGGCAACAATGCTTGATAACAAATGTACTCATTACCTTGCTCATGTAACTGTAACCCCTCTGTACAGTATTTTCACAATAAAAACTTATTTTGAAAAAAGGAAAATCAGGAGCAAAAAATAAGTTAAATGCATTTAAAAAAAGTATCTAGGCACAGTAGCCTATGCCTGTAGTCCCAGCTTCCGGGCAAGTGGAGAAGAGATTGCTGAAACCATGAGTTTGAGACTTGCCATGGAAACATAGGAACTCCCTGACTCAAAACAAAAATGAAGCATGCAGAATGTCTTTGTCACTATTACTGAACAAAATACTGACGTACCAAGTGCATGAGTTAGATCCTTCAGAAATAGGAACATAAAAATTACATTACTATTCTTTAAAGGTTTTTAAAAGACAGTTTGTGGACAGTGTCACTCTGGTTTGGCAATAGAATCTTATTCTTCCCTGCAGTGGCTGTGATAGCTCTTTCAATCTGAGTGTCACTCTAGGAAATAGGAAAGAGAGTTATAAGCTAACTCCAAATACTTGTATCTGCCTCTATTATCTTGAATACTCACATCACTTGTTTGAAAACTCAGAAATAAAAGGGATTTGGTATGTTTTCTTTCTTTTGTTCTGTTTTCTTTTTGTTCTGGGCCTGGACCTTTCTATTAACAGTGTGTTGTAAATTTCCTCTCCAAGACTTCCTGCTCAGGTTTCATCTGGTGTAGATGGAAAGTCTGACAGCCAGTTACTTGTATCAATTTCCACACTGCTGTGTGGCTGGCAGGCGAGGTGGGGCCTAACACCTGGACAATGAAGAGGCCTTCTTCTGCAACAGAAGCTTTGCCTTGCAGATGCTGACTTCTCTCCGGGGAGCAGGATGGAGGCAGAAAAAGCCCTAGCATCACAGGATTTCTTGATTGCCCATTTACATTTTTGGCATAAACTCAGCTTTGAGATCAGCATCACGATCTCCAGATACAAAGCACTCATAGTACACAGCTTTTTAATCCTTAAGCTAACCTTAGTAGACAAGACATTGGAAAGTGTTCATTCAAATTATCATCATATACACTGATCCTACATGATAGAAAAGCAGCATGGAAAGAGCAAATTCTGTGTCTTAGCATGTATTATCTGAGAAAAAAAGGGAATGGTAAGCAATAATATAATCGGGGAGCCAGAGACATGGAGGAACAAAAGGTGAACAAAGGCAGCAGTGGAACTCACTAGGCACTATGTGGAAAATGAACTATACAACTAGTGGGTGAGGACAGGAGGGAAAACTGGGAGAGAGATAAGGAGAAGGATGACATTGTCCCAAAAGAAATGTATTCTTTACCTGAAGTATGTAACTGTAATCCCTCCATTTATCACTTTCATGATAATACATATATGTTCTATACTTGTTTGTTTATGTACTACATATATATTATGTAATATATATACACACACACACACACACACACACACACACATATATATATATATATATATATATAAAAGCCAAGTGCAGGTTCTCAGGCCTATAAGCCTATGGCTTTGGTAGGTAAAGATTGGGATGGCTAGAGTTTGGATCCAGGCAAGGGATGGTTGGAATTTGAGGAGTCCAGGCAAGGCAGAGAGTTCAGGGGACCTCATCTCACCCCAGCTGGGTGATGGTGTGCAGTCTTATGTCAGACACTCCATGTCATGCAGCAGCTGGTGCAGAGGTGCTCCCTTTATCTGCATTACATGGGAGGCCTTTGGAGGGACAGGGTTGGGGGCCAGACAGGTGGGTGGAAGTGTTCCTCACATCTCTTCTCAGAGGAGAGAGCTGAGGATGTGGGGACCCATCCCTCCTCCCAGCTGTGGAGAGAAGGGTGAATGGGCATGTAGTAGGGACTGCCCAGCAAAACGTGAGAGCCTGCCTCAGAACAGCTACAGCAAACCGGGCTGGGAGCGTGGCTCAGGCAGTACATTGCCCATCAGCAAGCGAGAAATCCTCCGTGAGCCAGCATGCGTGTGGACGTGCATGATATGTGTGTGTACATGCAGGTATCTATCTCTATATATAATGTATATATATTATTATTGTATACATGCATACATTGTAGCTGTAAATAAACAGTATATTTATGCGCATACATTATGTAAAGTATATATGTACATTTTATCTATTATATTACTTTACATGTAAATGTCCATATAGATAAGCGTAAGTGTACCTCTCATATATGCATATAATAGCTATGATATATGTCTATATAGCATGCATGTACATGTAGATATTATGCCTGCTTTATTATATGGTATGGCGTTATATGTATTGTATATTAAATATAGTTTTCATCTGCCTGTATCATGTATATTAGTATATAATCTCTATGGACAACACACATGTGTTATATATAATGTACATACATGTAAAATGTTACGACACCCATGTATTTGTTATGTCCGAGTAAAACGCAGTCATATCCACGGTAGTGGAGGTAGCTATGGAATAAACTCATGAAATGAGGCCACGCCATGTAAGGGAGGCCGAGGCGCACGCTTTGCCACATCGGTCACCCAGGAAAATCATGAATAAAATGAGTGTGGAGCCCCCGGGGCTTCCACGCGTCCTCGGGGTGAGGATGGTCAGCCCCAAGCAGCGGGGCTGGACCAGCTCGGGGTCAGCCCCCGTAGGACGCACATGGCTGGGCAGTGGTCACCGAGCGGGCAACGGGAGGTTGGGGGACGGGAGGGGAGGGGTGCAGCGTGGGACCCACTGGGGTCACAGGAGGTCAGAGGCAGCCCGCGCCCCGAGGGCCCCCCCAGACCATCCACGCTGACCGTGCCCAAGGATGCCGGGCGCCCTGCGCAGCTGTGAAGCCCCGGTCCTGTCCGGCTGCCGGTCCCTCCGTGTGGCCCCGAGGACTCACCGTCCTCCCTGCCTCCCATCCGGGCCCATGGGCCACTGGCCATCCACCATCCACGGAGCCCGGCCGGCAGTGGCTCATGCGCAGCCTCTGGAGAGGTCCTGCGCTTCCCGGCCACTGGTCCCCAAACCGCAATCCAACACATACTCTGTTTAATGAATAGTGCCAAGGCACTCCACCTTGATTAGTAGTATAATAATCAATAATAAACAATTGTTAACACATCCAATTACAAATTACATCAAATTACTTGAAAAATATTATGTGTAACATAGGAAAAGTTCTGAGAGACCCAAAAATGAATAAAACACAGTCACTACCCTGAGCATTTTACAATACAATTAACATTCATGTCAAATAAAAAAAAATCATACCACTGGTAACCATCAGCTGTGCAATAGATACAGTTTTCATTATGGAGATAACTGATCATCGATAGCTAATAATGAACTGGATTATAACAAGAAACTAATAACAAATTGATGACTGATAATTGTAGCAGACACAAAGCTAAGCATTTTGATATGTGAGTAAATGGAACCTGTGCTTGATGTAATTTTTCAGTGTTGGAAAGCCTACAGATGTAACATGCATAATCCACACTGAATAGATAAAGCAATACAGGACTGATTGTGTATTCAAAGTAGCTACAGATTATTCTCGATTTATGCATACACTTATTGATTTCTGAGGCTTCATTTTTTATTTTACTATTTTAATTAGATTCCAGTATTCCTGCTTTGTTGAAACATCTTTGTTTCATTCTTCTCCCACTTCTTATATTTCACTCTCTTTTAAACCAGTTTGATTAAACCAGAATGGTTATTTTTTTTGGTTGGGTTTATTATTGCTACATGTTTTCCAAAAGAGTGTAGATGAACTCCAAATATAAACAATGGCTCATGTCTATTACATGAACAAGTTATGTTAAAGATTTTGCAACTTCTCAACCATTCATATTTACAATAAACCTTGAATTTCTATGGTATCTGTCCTCACTTAAACATCTGAAAAAATTAAACTCAAACTACACATTTTTAACTTATTTTTAAACAAAATCCATTAATTGACACAATAACACAAATTGATATATGTTGTGACAATAATTCCTCTAGAGAGCTCATTTTTGTGTTGATTCATTTTGAAACAGAGTCTCCTAGAAAGCCACATTATGTAAGAACAAAGGCTGATGAGCTTTATGTTATGTTATACACGAGGAAACCAAATTCACATGTAAAATTCTACTCATTTGCATTCATAGAGTAATTTTTAAAAGTATATTCATTTCCTAAGTAGCCCTGTAAATATGATAGCATTATCAGCTACAGAACTAGAAGGTATAACTTAAAGAAGTGATAAGAAAGGATAACAATGAGTTCAGTGGTTAATCAATTCAAGACTGAATGAATGGTTGGGTGGAGGTGGCTCACACCTGCAATCCTAGCTACTCAGAAGGCTTCTAAGTCAAAAGCTTCAGCTGAAAGCCAACCCAGCAGGAAATGAAACTCCTGTCTCCAATTAATCAGAAACAGCCATGCTGCTGCATTGGCATCCCACTAGCCATGAGCAAACAAGCACAGGAATGGCACCACGGCCCTGAGTTCTAGTCCCTGCACCAGCACAAAATAAGAAAAAAGACCAATGATTGAATGAATGCACAGATTGACTGTGAACAATTGGTTTTTCCAAGATCTTAATATAATCCCTTGTTTTCTTCAGTTTCTTGTGAAAAGTTTCTTGTCAGAAGAGTGACATGCTTTGGGAACTTGCATTTTGGAATTAGATATTGATGAAATTCTTATGCTTTTGGGGTGCTTCTTATGCTATCTTATACTGCAGCTTTTAATTTTCTGCTTTTATGAATACTCTAAAATTTGGAGAGTATTTACGACCATTTAATAATGCCCAGCAAAACCTGGTTTAAGCAGTCAAATAAAAGTCAAGCAAGTGTTAAGAGTACAAATTGTATTTCTTAATGATGTGAGAAAATAATCTATAAAGCTATTTGAGATGAACCAAAATTATATGGCCCAATATCTAGGTCACTTCTGTCATGTACAAATGAGTAATTTTTAGCAAATTCCTATTTAAAAGAAGTTCTACTTTCTGAAAGTCTGACTGGACCCTAACATAAATTATAAGAAGATCTAATCATTATGCTCTTCCAAAATGCGCTAATATTGTATGTCCAAGATAATACATAATACAAAGATAATAAAAATTAAAATAGACATGTTTACATGAATTTTTATTGTACATAGTTTGTACAAAGGACCTTCAGTTCAATTCAGATTACAAGTTCGCTGCATCTTGACCAGTCACAATCATTCTCTGCCTCTCCCCCATCCTACCCTGCAGTTACATACTTTGATATTTACACACACACACACACACATGTGCACATTGCCCACCTCCCGTGTCCCCAGGGGCCTCCCCTGTCCCTTGGCTTCTCCTTCTCCCTAGCAAAACACATGGCTAGTATTCATTTGCTAAACTGTCCATTGGATGTTTAGAAGAGTTACACCATTAGTGTCCCAGTGGACACTTCTGACTTAAAATCTTCCTCTTATTCTCTGGGAAGTTCCACATATTCTCACAGCTTTATTCGTTATTGGCACTTGTGGCCAAGAGTACAGAGTTCCTTGATTTTTCCAGAGATTCTTTGATGTCTCTCCTCAGCACCCTAACACACCATCACATTAGCCAATTAAAATGCACCAGACACTCTGGTGTTCAATACTGGCCACAGGTTTCAGGAATTAAGGCACATCCTCCATCTCTTGTTTCCAGGGCAACTGTGGTCTGTCATTCTGTTCTAGTTTGTGTAGGGGGCACACCTGGGTCACACTTAGCAAGGACCTCTAAGGTAAAGACCCAGACCTCCAGTGTGCTTCCTGTGAGATCTCAGACCTGCCGTATGCTTCCTATGAAAAAGAAACACCGAGTTTTGAGAGGGCTTTGCGCATTGGACATGACACCACTACCACAAAATATTTTATCCAAGTTGATGGTTAGTCATCTATGTTTTCTTAATGAACAGGAGTCAAAGAGAACACATAGCGATGTCCAGCCCAAGGCTTCAGTCTGGGTTGGAATTTGAACTCATTATTAAAGGAAGAGCCGTAATCACAAATCCAATAGAATAATTTCAGTTCAGTGAATGCTTGTGATAAGGAATAGCTCAACTAGATGCAGTAGTGAGTATCCACCGAAAGAAGTGGAGAAATGGACCTATTGAAAATAATGTCAAAATTATATAAATCTACAAGCCAGACACCATTGGCTCACAATGGCAATTCTAGCTAATTGAGGCTCAGAGAAGGAGGGTTATAAGTGTGAAGCCAACCCAGACAAGAAAGTCAGTGGGACTCTGTCTCAAAAATAACCAATAAAACGTTGGGCTAGAGGCTCAGGAGACAGAGAGCCAATCAACAAGCACAAAGCCCTAAGTTCAAAGCCCAGTATTGCCAAAAGAAAGAATTGAACTAGATAGATAGAAAGGACAATTGCTGTGCTCCAGAATCTATGAATTCTATTTCTTTTTTTAAGTAAAAGTATATAGGTTATAATGTAAAATAAATCACTTTGTATCAAAAAATTAAATACTAAAGTATTAAATGTAGGAAGAATTACTAGAGGATGAAGTGATACATCTTTCTGTTTTAGACCTGTTAAAAATGGCAAGCTTATGCTTCCTTCAAGCCAATGATGAATTCAAATTACAAAAACATTTTAGTTTCTTTTATTTTCTATGAGAAACAGAAAGCCATGTGAATACCTCAGGGAAGCAAAATACAATGTCTCAAACTCCTACCTCATTATTTAGGACTGATTAAACAACTATAAATAAATAATTGAAGAAACCAAGTTACTTATGGTGTAGTCATAATTAAATTCATAAACTATTTTAAATGATGGGAAATTATTCATTATATTTTAATAAACATTTAAGAGTCACCATAAATGAATAAACTTTACATCAACTAAATGGTCTTTAAATAATTAACATATACCTTGTTTGGAAGAATGAGGAAGAAATAACAGGTGCTATCTGATTGATGTGCATGTATTTTCTTTTTGTCACTAATTGTACTGTTTTCTAATTATTTCATTTGAAAATGGAAAAAATACATGTACTTTTATTCACTTTGTATGAAAGTATACTGGATCTCCAACACCAAGTTGATTTTTTTTCTGAACTGAATATGCTTCATGAACAGAAGTATTACCTAACATTGAAGAGAAAGATAATAGCTTCCTGCTCTTGTTAAGATATTCCTACCAGACAAGTAATAAATATGGTACCTGGGACATCTACCTATCATTTCCATTTTTGTATCCAAATAATAAGAAAACTAGTGTACAAATATACACTCCATTCTCCCAGAAGAAAATTTAGTGTTATTTGGCCAAAGAGAAAATGTTGTTGAAAGACCAGTAATCTAGTCTGGCCACAAATATAGAATGAGTTGAAGAAAGAATTCACAATTAATTCCATTTACACAGGGAAAAAATAGCATAATGGCATTTCTCATGAAGAAAAGCAAAGCTCATGAATAGAGTTATTAGGTTATACTGGACTAACTTAGTCATTTCCCCCAAATCTTGAAACCGTTTAAGCTTCACAATTATGTAGTATCACAGGAATTCTCAAAGCCCCCTATGATGGAACATACATGTAAAAAATTAATTTCTTTACTGTTTTAGATAGACTGAAATTCTCACTATGAGTTTGAAAAATACAGATTTGAACAATTAGAAATTCATTATTCTAATTATTGATTGTGTGTTCATTTCTTTATTTTGGAAATTACATATTTTGTGATTTTGTGTTTTTACCATCTTTCTGATTTCTATTCTCAACAATGTTATTATTTCTATGGATCGTGGTCTCACGATATCATAGTATGCCTAAAATGTGATCATTTTTCTTGAGAGTCTGCTCTTTGTTATTTGACAATTGAACTGCTAACACAATTTGGGTTTAGAATTCTGCATGGAAAATGCTTGAGAAATGTAACTTTGTTTACACAGGATTTTAAAAATTGTTTAATACTATCCTGACTATTAATTATTTGCTTGCATTCCTTCTTTCATTCCTCTTTTCTTTTCCTGTATCCTTCCTTCTTTCATTCATTTCTTCCTTCTCTCCTTCCTTCCATGAAGAAATAAATAGGTAAATAAATATGAAAATATATGGGTATGAATTTTTGTGCTATATAATATTGAATTCTGTTTCTCTATTTTAGAATATAGGTCACTATGAGAGACTATATCAAAACATGTAATTAAGATGTTGAATGTAAATGATTTACTAGAAGCTAAATGTAAACATAGGTGATACGCCTTAAGGTCTTCCTTCCTTCCTTCCTTCCTTCCTTCCTTCCTTCCTTCCTTCCTTCCTTCCCTTCCCTTTCCTTCCTTTCCCTTCCCCTCCTTTCTCTTTCTTTTCCTCCCTCCCCACTCTCTTTCTCTGGATTGACCACTTCTGGAATTTCTTAAAAGTTTTAACATTTTTAAGTCTATGTCTCATCAACTTTGCTTTGTTACTAACTTTCAATCTATTTAGCCCCCTTCCTTATTCAGATACTTTTACTGCAATTGATTTTGTTTCTTTCTCTCTCCATGCTCTTCTCATTTCCTCCTGGACTCTGTATCTTCTAAAATCTGAGAAATTGGATTTTGTTTTGGCAAAGTTGATTTGAAGCTACTTAGTATACAAACAGGTGGAACTGTACTTGAGGACCTGTGCATAATGATCTGCCCCTTATGGATAATATCAGAACTACAGGTAGAAAGCTGAGAGGCTCTGGACTCAGATACTATTTACAGTGAAGGGTTGGCGGTGGGGAGGTGGGGGGAGGTCTTCATAACTACACATAAAGAAGATAGCACTAAACTCTCCTTCTCATGTTCACTTCGTTGTGCAGGAATCACCAAAAGAAGGCACCTGAAAAATGAATAAGTAATACTCAGAGAAGAAGGAGAAGGGTGGTGTTTCAAAAAAATTACACATTGTGTCAACGATGCTACATGTAAGCAGAGAAATAGAATGAATGAATGAATGATTAGATTCAACAATGAAGGTTGAGTGAGTGTGGGTAGAGCTGTACCATGGAAAGGAAAGAACACAGATGTATTTCCGTTATAATCCCTGGTGGTCCACACGGGTACATAAGTAGAACTGGCAATGCACCTGACATTGCACCAGACACAGATATCCTGGAAGAGAGTCTGCTTTTACCAATATCCCAAAATTGGCCATAGTCTATGAGAGTTAGAACTTGTGAAGTACTGGCTGAATTATCTCTTCAGGGTTTTATGAACAATAATTTGAAGTAGCAACTGGAGGTTCTCAGGGCCTTTCCCTGCATGAAGGAGATGGATGATTAGGCATGGAAAATGGATAATCAAAGCTCCAAAGAGGATCCAGGTGAAGTCTTTGAGCAGTGTGGAGCAGCATGTGGGATCCCATCCATAGGCAGAGAGTTACGAGCATAGGCCAGAGGCACCAAAGTCACCAGCAGCAAATGAGCAAAGAGAATGACTGATGGTGTTCAGGACTCTAGGTACCTGGCTTCTGATTATTGCTACTTTTTACTTAAATATGAACCAAATATATCAATAGGGAGTGATGAAATGTGAAGAAGTCTGAGTAAAGATTTAAGCAATGGATGTTCAGGATATTGAGAAAAATGTGTGTGTGTGTGTGTGTGTGTGTGTGTGTGTGTGTGTGTGTGTGTGTTCAAAAATACAAGTATATATATGGGCATTTTGTAAGGACATCTTGAAATTGTATGTTTTTAAGTGACACTATGAACATTATGTATGTTTTACTGCAAAGAAATCAAGAGATATACATAGGACAAATTTGGGATTTTGCAGAGGTGCAATGTGCAGGTAAGCAGGAATAAGAATTTTAAAGGCATATAAAATTATTATTATTGTGGCAGACCATGTAACTTAGTGCCAAAGAAATGAAATGCATTCTAAGAATTTCAACAACAGAGAGAATATGGTAGCAGCTCAGCAGACTCATTCCTAAGGAAATTAAAATCATCTGTGATCATAGAAGGATGAAGTTAGAAAGATAACGAATGGGTTGAATGTTTGGAGCACGATGCTCAAAAACTTGTGGTAGGATTAATCTTATCACTACCTTTTACAGTAATGTGTGTCATAAATAGCCATTTAAAAGGAATTTTTTGGCAGATGAAAAAAGAGAAGAGGTAGCTCTCGTGTGGCCTTGCCTGTGTTCTATTGGATAAATGCCCAGCAGTGGGATTGCTGGGTCAGAGGGGAGTTCTATGTTTAGTCTTTTGAGGAATCTCCATACTGCTTGTCAGAGAAGTCAAACAAGTTTACATTCACACAAAAAGTGTAGTGGTGCTCCCTTTTGGCCAGGTCCCTGTCAACATCTGTTATTGTTAGTTTTCTTGATAATGGCCATTCTAACTAGGGTAAAGTGGGTTCTAAATGCTGTTTTGATTTGCACTTCCTTTATGTCCAGAGATGTTGAGCATTTCTTTGTGTGTTTTCTTTATGTGTTTACTTTTATGTGTTTATCAATTGGGTTGTTTTTTCTTTGAAGGTTCAATTATATTTTATATATAAGACCTTTGTCTGATGGATAGCTGGTAAAAACAATCTTCTCCATTCTGTGATCTTTCCATTTAGAGCGCTAGCTATGTCCTTTGCTATGCAGAGACATTTAAGTTTGATGTAGTTACATTTATCAATTCTTTTCTTCCTTTGATTGGTGTGTTTCCGGATTTTTAACTTAAAAATTTTGACCTGTGCCTATGAGACCCAATGGTCCCCTACTATTTCCTGTGGAAGTGTCATGGTTTCAGCCTTACATTGAGGTCTTGAATCCATTGTGAATTGACACTAGTGCCAGGTGATATATAAGGCTCTGGGTTCAGTTTTCTGCACATGGATGCACCATTTGTTGAAGAGGCAATCTCTCTTCTAGTCCATATTTTTGCCTCCCTCATCAAACATTAGATGGCTATAAGTCTGTGAGCTCATTTCTAGGTTTTCTATTCTATCCCATTGGTCCTGGGGCCTATTTTTGTGCCAGTACCAACCTGTTTTCATTACTCTGGATCTGTAACAGAGTTTATTGTAGCTTCATTTACCATAGACAAGATATGGGAATATCCCAGATGCCCTCATTGGATGACTAGAATAAGAAGAAAAAGGTATATATGCACAATAGAAATCTATTCATCCATCAGAAAGAACATTGAAAGGATGGTACGGATCAAGATGCACTGTATATACATAAATTGCCTTGTTAAATGGCTAGAAATTCCAATACATGAACATTAAAAGTGAGGGAAGGGTGGAACGGGAGGGATAAGGGTGACAGTAAGAGACACTGAATTCACAAACTGAGGGTCTGGGAAAGTGGCTCAGTGGTAGAGTGCTTGCCTTGCATGCATGAGGCCCTGAGTTCAATTCCTCAGCACCACATAAGCAGAAAAGGCTGGAAGTGGCACTGAGCTGAGAGCTGAGGGACAGCACCCAGGCCCAGTGTTCAGGCCCCATGACCAACCAAAAAAACAAAACAAAACAAAAAAACCTGCCCTGTTGAGTGGCAACCCCTTCTACAGCTATCTACACAAAATAAAAGAGAGCTGTGTAAATATGAGAAAACAGATTCAGTAATTTGTAGGGATAGGTTAGGGTGGGAGAGATGGAGGAGAACAAAGGATGGGTGACATTGATCAAGATGCATTGTACTCGTGAAATGACACATTGAACTGAAACCCTGTTGTACCACTACTTAAAGCCTTTTTTTTTTCACTCGTGGGGCCTGAACACTAGGCTTGGGCACTGTCCCTCAGCTCTTCAGCTCAAGGCTAGTGCTTTATCACTTACGCCACAGCCCGTCTTCTGGCTTTTTTCTGCTTATGTGATGCTGAGGAATCGAACCGAGGGCCTCATGCTTGCAAGGCAAGTGCTCTACCATTGAGCCACCTTCCCAGCCCTTAAAGCCAATTTTTAAAAAGAACTTTCCCTGATGCAGTAACAACTCTTAAGATGTGTTACTTTTAATTCAAATGAGAAATAAAACCCACAAACACATACACCCATAGAGTAATAATTCAGATAATTTAAATAAAGGCACGTAAGCTGCAATCTTATTAAAATTATTGAAGTAATTTTTATGTTAATGGAAATCGCAGGGGGATCTGAACAAAGTAAAATAGCCTCCTCTGGCCTAACAAGTGCATGGATCTATTAAAAATACCACAATGAATAAAAGATCTTTTAGGTTGCTAGGTTTTATTATGATTTCAGTAAATTTGTTTGGTCAATCCTCAAATGAAGTATCAGAATTTTTCAAAGCAATTCTGTGTGAAATAATGAGCCACAGTTAGTTGAACATTTTATGCACATAGTTCACTTTAGCCTACTTTCCTGTAAGAACACGGCTATTATAGTCAAAGGATAGACAACACAAAGACAGTGCCAAGTAGGATGATAATTTGCTTTTCATTCCTATGAGGAGAGAAAGAAATGGTTGCTAGGAGCTGTGCTCAAGGACTGGGGCAAGAAGTAAGCTGCGAATAGCACACCGTGGAGGGAATAGACGCCTGTGTGGCTTTGTTTGATTTCATTTATAAGAGCTTGTGAGACAGGGATCTGCTCTAAAACAAAAAATGATTTCAAGCAAATACTTCGTGATGTTTTAGTATGTATAAATTTTTTTATTTATAATAAAGTGATTGTTTGAAATGTCGATATATAAGCATTTCAGATAATGGAAAGTCAATCTTAATGGATTCCATTATACACACCCCCCCACACACACAGAAACACATATTTATGCAAATTTTATTTAAGTACTCTTATTTTTATGCTATTAATTCAGTTTCAACTATGCATGGCATGAAATTTTAGTGGCTACAAATACTGACTTTGCAAAGTTCCCATATGTATCTTTTAACCTTTTTTTTTAACCTAAATACCACAGAGCATAATCCATCAGAAAACTAATATTTCATGTATTCCGTCAGCAATTCTGCTCTTTCCATAATCAGATAGCAATTATTTTAGGCCAGAATCTCTGGGCCCCAAATCAGCTTTACACTGAAGCATAAAAACAGCCCCAGCTTACTCATAAATACGTAAGAATCACAGCATATGTAAATTTTCAGTTGCTTCTTTGATAAAAAGGCTTCAATATCTGTTATTATTATTAATAATAATAATTTAGCTATTTTTGAAGTAGATTGTGTTATTGAATGCATAGCAAATGAACTGAATGAGGCTTGAAGAACTCAAGACATATATCATCCCTGTATTATCCAAAAACACTGTAATGGAAAGATTACAAGTAGCACAAATTCAAGACTAGATTTAGGGTATGTGTTGGTTCATAATGAATAGCATGAAGAAAGGCACATCGGATCAAATGAATATAGTCATAGACTAAGCCTATTACACAGCTGAGAAAGGAGAGACCAAACAAGAGAAGGCCATCATTGACTGGGATGTGTGTGGAAGGGTGAGCTGGAGTTGAAAACATACTTTAGGCCTACCTAGAGATGGAAGGCATCGGTCCAATGACCCACAGTGCAATTTCACTAGGTTATACGAAGCTAGGAAATTTCCTTTTTTAAAGTGCACATATTCCTACTTTGGGAAATACATTTCCAGTATAGAATATATATTTCATCATGAACAATAAATTGACAAAAGCAAAATAAAATGCTCTATGATTAATACTAATGACACTATTGCACACAATTAAATGCAAGTATATTATCTATTGGATATATTCTATGTAAGTACGACAGAACCTATCAGTCTAATTTTATTTTCAATGAAATTGAATAATTTCATCATTAAGTCTAAAACTTGATATGTTATTTTTTTGGCTCTTGTTTTTTTATTTTTTATTGTGAAAATACTGCAAAGAGGGGTTACAATTACATGGGCAAGATAATGAGTACATTTCTTATCAAACATTGTTGCCTCCTCCTTTCTTTCCCCTTCCCATCCCTTCCCATCTCCCCCCCCCCCGCAAAGTTGAAAAGTTCGTTTTTCAACATAACGACTTGTATATCTCATTGTTGAAATGAGTAATTGCTTGGTAATTTTTAATGAAATTAGTTTTACAGTTTTATTCCTTAAGACCAGAAAGATTTGAGCAAAGGTTTGCCTAATGTCTCTGTAAAAACACTTCACTATTCCACATCAAACGAAGATTTTCATATCTTAAAAAAATATTTATTTACTGTTATTGGGTAGTTGCACAAAAGAGTCTCGCTTCCAGAAGTCAGGTTGTAAGTATAATGTACCTTGATCCAATTCACCCATTCCACCATTCTCACAATGCAAGCTTATGGAAGTTTCTGGAAATGTCATTAATAATAAGTCTAAATGAACTAGAGACTATCCATCATGTAAAGGTCAAACTGGGAGAGCCAAACGTGAAGCACAAATAACTACAACTCACATTAAAAACATTAGCTTTGGTATCTTTCCCTTGAGTGCTTGCTGAACTCACTGTTTCCTTCCTCCATTTATCCCCTAACTCACTCTTACCTTCACAAGCCAGCCAGGCCACATCATGTGTCCTCTGCACCCTATACCCTCCCTTACCTCTTCTGAGGGGCACACTTCTATTCCTCTGTCACAACAGGCCCTGCCAGACTTCATCTCTCTCTGTGTGCTTTGAATTTCCTCTCTACAACTTGTAGTCCTCAGTTTGATTTACATGCTAGAACATTACTATATCTGTTTTTTTCTTCAACCACTTTCATTGGATTCTCAATTTCGTGTGTAATTTAAATTTTCCCATCTAAGTTTCTATGCTTTTGTCTTCCATTTGCTAAATTCATCTTATTTATTCATGTATCTTTAGTTAATCATGCATGACACACGTCAGTCCATGAGTACAGAGCATCATGATCTATGTCATGAATACAGAGCATCATGATCTATGTCATGAATACAGAGCATCTTGATCTATGTCATGAGTACAGAACATCTTGATCTATGTCATACATCATGATCTATGTCAGGAATACATCATGATTATGAGTACATCATGATCTATGTCATGAGTACAGAGCTTCATGATCTGTGTCATGAATACATCACGATCTATGTCATTAATACATCATGATCTATGCCATGAATATATCATGATTATATCATGAGTACATCATGATCTATGTTATGAGTATAGAGCATCATGATCTCTGTCACCTCTACATCAATCTCCCTCACTCTCCCAAACCCATCATCCCCTCAATTATTCCCACTTGCATTTTCACATGTGTACAAAGAATATTATGACTGCATCCACCCACCCTTGCTTCATTCATCTACCCTCATCCCCTTGACCTCAACACCCCTCACTGTCAATTTGTTCTGTGATTCCAACTTCAAGTATATATAAAATAATATTCTATGTATGGTGTCTGCTGAAATCAAATTCCTGACAACAAAGCAAACACTAAATGAAGTTAGAATGATTTTTCTTTCTTGTTTTTGTGGTTCTGTGGCTAAGAATGCTATTTCAGACATTTATAACCAATGAAAATTGAATGGCCAATATAATTAAGCATCATTTTGAGCAATTACGTTGGTCAGCTGGAAATCCTTTAGCTATGTAAAGGCACATGTGATCTTAACATTAAAATCAAATCTAGTTAGTTATCCTATCAACAGGAGAGGAAAATATATTTTTTCTGTTCAAATTATGACTAAAACCTCACCCTACACACTCTTGTATCCTAAGCCATATTCTTTTTTATTGTAAAAATACTGTACAGAGGGGTTACAGTTACATGAGTAAGGTAATGAGCACATTTCCTATAGAGCATTGTTAGCTTCTCCTTTGTTTTTCCCCTACCACCCCTTCCCTCTCCACCTCCCCAACTCCTCTCTCCCAAGATATATTCTTGGTTAGCAAGGTATATTACCGATTTCAGTAGATACACAAATATTCAAAAAAAAAACAAGCAAAGTTTTGAAATTTGACTTCTGCCTTAAGAATCTGTATTCTATGTATGCTTGCTTTCTTTGCTTTGGGGGCAACACTTTAAAATTATAACAGTGCATCGCTCCTATGTTTCAAAAAGCACCCCAAGAAATCCAATAAACTTCAGAGAGCAACGAGACTGAGCCAGGTGATTTCATTCATTTTTGTTGGTCATAATCATTGGAAAATATTTTTCTGCCCGTGTCATAGGAAAAGATCTCAAAATAGTGACGTGAGAATGCGAACAAGGTCTAGAATATTCCAACTAAACTTTTTTTTTCATTCCTTCTCGGGAACATGTTTTATTTCCCTAAAGATTATGAACAGGAAACAGGGGTGGAGACCTTTATTTATTTTGAAATTTTGGCCGCATAGACAAGTTTGTAGAGTTGATAGTTTAAGGCAACAGATTTATGTTCTCTCTATGTTTAACAAACTCTATCTGTTGGCTGAATATGTCTTCATCTTAACAAATATCTAGGAATCTGAGCACTAAATGGCTTTATGATACCCTAGCTCTTTCTGCAAATACTTCCACAAGAGGTGTGAAATATATCCTGGCTCTCTTTACCTTTCACGTTCAAGTGCATATAAATAAACTCAAAATCTCAAGTACAAGGATTTCTTATTTATTTTTATTTTAAATTGCCTCCCTATACCACAATAAATTGCAGTGTATTTAAGCTGGTTATCAGATTCAATACAGGAAAAAAAACTTAAATTTAGTAGCTATGCTATAAGGAGTAAATAAATTGTATTCTTATCTTTCAATGTTACAAGGAAATAGAGAATAACCAGGCAGGACCAGTGAAGATGGAGTCTGTATCCCCTTCACTGCAGGGGTCTCCCAGAGCGGGGAGATCTGGGAAGAAGGTCCATTGCTTGCCTGGCTCCAAGCCTTAGTCCTCAGATCCAGTGATCTGAGTGGCCTGGATTGCAGCTGTAATCCATCAGAAAGTGTTTTGCCCCGCCCTCCATTGATTAAAGGGGTGTTTCTATATGGACAGTTCTTCACAGGCAGAATTTCCCCTCATTCTCTTGATGGTGTCATTCCACACTCCTACATCCTGGGACTAGAATGGCAGTTTGGGGCATGGCTGTGTGCTCTTTCTTGTTCTAGTTTTCATCGCTCTCCTTCATGTTTGCTAGTATTTCTTCAAAGCCAGCATGGACAGCAAAGCTCCAGCAAAAAGCTGGAGGTGGAGCAGTGGCTCAAGCGGTAGAGAACCAGCTCTGAGTGAAAAGGCTGAGTGTGAGCTGAGGCCCTGAGTTCGAGGTCAGGGACTTTGCTGGACGGAAGGGCCAGAGTGGCCCCAGCATGGCCCCAGCTGTGTGCAGATGCACTAGGCTCCAGCCTGAGGCCGAGGTACTGCTTTCCAGGTCACGAACCTGCCATCAGCAATCCCAGCTATAGTACATTTTGCCCTTGCTTTGTGGAGAAAAATGCATTGCAAATTCTCCAATCCTAGTTTCTGTTCGTTCTGTCAAGCCTGGGAGACAGAGGCAAACCAAGGCCAGCAGTGGACTAGAACCAAGGCTCCAGTGTGCCCAGTGTGCTTCCATTCCTGAGCATGCCCAGTGTGCTTCCAAGTTTAAGTCAGGCACCAGTGCCTCACACATGTAATCCCTGCCATCCTAGTTGCTCAGGCTGAGATCTGAGGAGTCATGGTTTGAAGTCAGCCCAGACAATAAAATCCCTGTGATTCTTATTTCCAATGAACCAGTAAAAAGCCAGAAGTACAGCTGTGTTTCAAATGGTAGAGGGCTAACCTTCAGCAAAAATGGCAAAGGAGCTCACAAGGCTCTGAATTCAAATCTCAATCCTGGCACCATCAAATAACATGTGAACTGTAATAATAATTTTGTTAGTCTTATCTATGGCCATATCTGTCTATCAGGAGCTTGTTTAAGAGATTTATGTTGTTGAGTAAATATTTTGATGACTATTTTGCTAATATGATCTTATTTTGTCCTTACGAAAGCTCTAGGAAGGGCGCATACTCCTCTCACAGGTAAGAGCTTGAAGGACAGACTGCTTACATTCCTAGGCATTGAGGATATGACTCCTGCAGAATCTGACATAAGACCTGCGTTTCTCTGATTCTTAATATACTGAACTTGACCACCGTCAAAGATTTTTGGAACACTATGTTGTTTATATAGATATCATCACAATCAGTTCAGAAGACTATTTAGCTGTGAAAAATTAAGCACATAAAGAGAATATAACCAGAATTTGACATTACCGAAAGATCTTATACTAAGACAATTTAGATTGGGCATTAGTGGCACAGATATGTAACAGTGTCTAATCAGGAGGCCAAGATCTGAGGATTGAGGTTCAAATCTAGTCTGGGCAGCAAAATCCATGAGATTTTTATTGCCAACTAACCAGCAAAAAGCTGGTATATAATAGATTAAATTTTTAACATTGAAGATAAAGTTTTAAGATATAAGTTTTAAGATATAACTATTTACAAAAGAAAAATAGATATCTCACACATGAAAAATAGAACGATTCTGATTCATTATAAAGGTATAACTTGGAATTACTTGGTAGATAGCATATTTGAGTTAACATAAATTATGCTCTTAGCAATTACAGATTTTCAAGGGAAGAAAGAATGTGTTTTGTACAATGCTGAATATAAATCAGTTGGAATTAACTCATAGCCTGTAATGAAAACTGCAGAAGATGCTCATAAGTTTTGAATAATTTTTGTGATGTGGACATAGAATATATTTTTGTGACATGTGCAATTATTCTTGGAACAACAGATGGCAAAAACTGAAGATTCAAAGTTATATACTGAGCAAAGTTCAGTTTAAGTTTACTGTAGCAGGCACGGTAAAGATAATTAAGATACATAAACAGTATATTTTATTATCAGAAAATATTAAAGATTTTTATCTTATTAGTAGGAAAATATAAATTAAATCATTTAAGTTGTTACTAAGAGAAAATGTGACATGGTACTCATTAAGTAGTAACTTTAAATTTTAAAATGATACTGACCCTTAATCTGAAAAAAATCTGCGTGTATGTGTACATATAATATGTATATGTACATATAGATATATAATATGTATGTATATATGTATATATATATGTATGTATATAACATGTCTGTACATAGATGTATATATCATGCAATTTTCATGCATGTGCAATAGGAATATAAACTTGCTTAGGGTAAGGATTTTGAAAATTTTTCTTCTTCCTATCTAATAATTTTATCTTCAGGAATTATTTAAATTATGTCTTAAAAAACACAAATACAGCACACTATTATATTTATACCAGTGCCTTATTTATGAATGTAAAACTAGCAAATAAATATCCAGAAATGAAGAGGTTAAATAAGTTGATACAATACAAAATGAAACAGCTGTTAAATTTTATATTGATATTAAATAGTTTGATAACATTTATTATGTGTGCAGAATTGCTATATGTACATGTATATTACATATATGTGTGTGTGTTATGTTGAAATCTCACTTTTTTTCTGTGAACTGCTTTTGCCACTGAATTCATTACTTACGCGTACTGAAGATCACCCCACGTGCCTTTTTACTGTGTTTTCTGTGTCAGCACTGAGGTTTGAACTTAGGCCTTGTGCTGCTCCTCCTTGTTCGCTGAAGGCCCCCCCACTACCTCTTGAGTCACAGCTCCTGCTGACTTTTTGCTGGTTGTTTGAAGGAGTCTCATGAACTTCCTGCCTGGACTGGATTTGAACCACGGTCCTCGGAACTCCGGCTTCTGGGTAGCCAGGATTACAGGCGTGCGCCCTGGTGCCTGCCTGTGACCTCGTTCTCTGTCTCCCACCTGTCAGGCTGTCACCATCACGAACTGCTCATCAGACAATGGCCCGCCTCCGTCTGTGACACCAAGTTCTTCTTCCCTGTGCGCCACCGCTGAGTCTCTGAAGACCAGGTGCGCGTGGCCTGCGCTGCCCTCCGTGCTGTCCCCTGCGCGGTCCGCGTGCACCACCCGCCCTGGGCACGGTGGATGGAGACGTCCAGAGTCGGAGAGCCCCGCACCTGGGGCTCAGCCTCTCGAAGCAGCAAGGGACAGCCTGCCCACAGCCTTGGGCTGTGAAGAAGAGGCCTGGGGTCCGTGGGCAGCCTGGGGTCTGTGGAGCCTGAGATACGAGGGGAGCCTGGGGTCTGTGTATAGCAGTAGGAAGAAAAAAATAACACATCCAGTGTGTGTATGCGTGTCAAGCCAAGAAACAGGTATTTCCTCTACAGTGACACCACATTTTACCAAAGATAATAAAAGGAAAATGGATTTGTTGATCACATGAGCTCATCTAACATCTTAAGAAACATCTAAAGCAAGGTTAGCTGTGGCTCAGGGTCTGCGAACAGGACAGATGAACGAATCTAAACCTTTCCCAGAGCACATCATCTGGCCCTAGAGTTATGGCTGTAAATACAAGGCATAACGATTTTCTAGGAATATAGAGAGAGCTTTGGTATCCCCATTAATTACTTAAGGCATGTATAGAAATACAGAACTCGTAGACACCTGCTGGATTCTTGGGGGACCTTGGGAATCTACCTCCCTCCCTCTCTGTGCTGGGGCTCCTGGCGTTGTCCTCCCCCCAGACCTGCTTCCACGCCTGGCCTTCGCTGGCTTGAACGGTTCCTCAGTGGTTCTGAGAAGGTCCACCTGTGGACACCTGCTGTGGTCAACTTTGATTACATTTGCATGAATAAAGCCCTGCATGTGTCATCAATTATGTGTGTAGCTTAACTCCAACTCACACAGAGGAGAGAGGACATGGGACAGTTGTCTCTCTGCGTCTGACTTACTTCACATTCACATGACACAATTTGTTCCAGGTCCATCCAGTTCCCTGCAAATGTCAGAATGTGGTTCTTTCTAATGAATTCCTTGGCTTTTGTGTTCCACATTGCCTTCATCCATCCATCCATCCTCGGGTACCATCTGCCCCTAGGCAGGTGCTTTTCCCTTGGCAGTGTTCGCTTCTCTCCTCAGGAGCTAAGGCTGTGTGAAGTTAGTTTTCAGGGGTCCCAGGCCCTGGGCCTTCTTCACTGCTCCACATGGTCTCCAGCCATTGCCATTCTTCCTTCTCAGTGAAATATGTGCTTTGAAGGCAGCAGACTTGTGGGGGAAGGCAGGGACTGAGTGCAGCTCCTACAACGCATCTCCTTGTTAGCGAGAGGCCTGGCAAGGCAGTGAAAAATGCTTTGATTTCATTGTCGGAACCACTAATGGGATTTGAAGAGGACGTTTGTTTCTTGTTCAAGTTTCATTGTCAAATTAAAATAAAACATGCCATTTGAACCGGGTAATTTTTCCTCTGGGCCAACACAGTGCTTAAAAGTAAATGAAATATATTGATGAGATGAATCCAGATTTATTTAAAAGAGAAAGCAAGTGCAACATTCAAAATTTAAAGTCATTACTCAGTTCCCTCTGGTACTCTTTTTCATTAAAAATAGTCTTATAAAGTCATCATCTTATTAGCAACTTCTAAAGTATTTCTGTTTTCTTGCCTTCAGAAAATGCAATAAATCCATCTCTTAGGGTTTGTATGCTGACCCAAATTTTAAAATGTTTCATAGGCTCTGAACCTGACTGGGTTTTATTACTTTCATCTCTAAGATGATGAACTTAGACATGATTTAATTATTTCTAGCGTTTCTCCCATCTCTAGCATAGTATAAAACACAAGTTTATAACATTGAAAAGAAATGTCCACAGGTAGTCTTGTTGGCACATTGCTCAGTTTTAATCTTCTACTCTGATGATTCTCATAAAATGCCTCAGCTCAGTTCATCAGGTCGTGTTCCTGTACTTCAAATGGAAAGGATTGTGGCTTGGTTTGCTTCGGTGCTGGGCTTGAATTCGGGCACAAATCATTGCTTGGCCTTTTCACACCACATCAAAGTCTGTTTTTATCTGGGGTGAAAAGGACTCTATTCAGTATTTTTATGCACATTCGGTCCTTCAAAATCACAGGGGTGAGCTCAGCAGCCTGGATTCATAGCTCGCATCTCAAGTGTGTGTCTGGCCCTGAGAACACGTCCAACCAGCCTTCAGAAAAGCAGGCTTCGTTCATCCAACACATGGAGACTCAGACAAATGCACCCCATGCCCCACTGCCAACTTCTCTACCGAGCAGCGCTCTTTTAGGACTATTTTTTTCTGTACATAACTATATACTTATGATTAATTCTTCCCTTTTAATTTTATTACCTTTAAGTAGTTGTACAAGGAGTTGCCATTAAACAAAGCAGTTTGTGAATGCAATAGATCTTGACCGGCGTCACCCTGTCCCCCATCCTCACCCTTCCCTCCTCTCTCCACTCCCTCTCCCTCCTGAATTTTGTAGGATACCCATTAGATTCTTCACTGCATTCTCCCTCTCTCCTTTGTTTCATTCTTCCCTCCCTTTCCCCTGCACCCCATCTCCTCCTTTCCAAGTACCTGCTTCTTGGTGTTTTATTTTGTTGGGCTTGGACTTTGTCTAAGGAATTACACTATTGAGTTCTCATTTGAATCTACTGTATTTTATTTAATATGTGTATATACACTTGCACACCATCTAATAAATTTACTCGTAAGTTTATCAGCTAAATCCGCCTTCCACACATAAAGGAAAACATGCTTCCTCTGTCTTTCTGGTCCTGACTTACTTCATTTAACAGTTTCCATGTCCTTCTTTTGTCTTTTTGTCAGTCGTGGGGCCTGAACTCTGGGCCTGGGTGCTGTCCCTCAGCTCTTCAGCTCAAGGAGAGAACTCTACCACTTGGGCCACAGCAACACTTCGGGTTTTCTGGTGGTTTATTGGAGATAAGGGTTTCATAGACTTTCCTGCCCGGGCTGGCTTTGAACCTCGATCCTCAGATCTCAGTCTCCTGAGTATCTAGGATGACAGGCATGAGCCACTGGCGCCTGGCTGCTCTTCCATTTCTTTACAAATTTATGCAGTGTAATTCTTCTTAACAAATGAGTAAGATTTCACTGTGTATATGGGACAAATTCTTACCATCTTTTAGGTCTTTTAGAAATCATGTGATACATTTGTTACTTCTATGAGTGTATTTTATGAAATGGCAAAAATAGTGCTAAACTTTGCAGTTGTAGTAAAATCAAACTAATTACCATCAAATTAGTAATGGAAAAAGAAATTTCAAACTTCTTGAGTGGTTTTGGTTTTTAATGTTTTGACAACTACCTGCTTATGTTTAGTTGACTTTTCTTAATGTCAGAATTAAAGGTGTTATCTTCATCATGTTTGGATATTTTTAATAACTTAATAATGCTGAGAAATACAATCTATTTCTTTTTTTTCTTTTTTTTGTCGGCCGTGGGGCTTGAACTCTGGGCCTGGGTGCTGTCCTTCAGCTCTTCAGCTCAAGGCGAGCGCTCTACCACTTGAGCTAAAACGCCACTTCCGGTTTTCTGGTGGTTTATTGGAGATAGGAGTCTCACTGTCTCTTCTGCCCGGGCTGGTTTTGAACCTCGATCCTCAGATCTCAGCCTCCTGAGTAGCTAGGATTACAGGTGTGAGCCACCAGCGCCGGGCTTACAATCTATTTCTTAATGCTATGTATAAATCATATAAAAACCACATAATATATCTGACTTACTTCTCTCTAGGCCTAAGTTAATCTTACTTACCATGATATATAATAATATTTTATGAGAGAAAGTCTCTAAAGTTCCTCCAATTTTATAAAAAGCAGGAGAGTCAATATTTTGAGTTTCAAAATAGCACAGAATTTAATTCATCAGGTAATTATATGTATTCAAATTGCTAATCTTGTACCCATGATTTGTGTCTTATAGTTATTTGTTAAAAACTTAAATTATTTTAAAATAAAAATATCTCGGAAGTAGCACTGTGGCTCAAGTGGTAAAGCGCTAGCCTTGAGCTGAAGAGCAGAAAGATAATGCCCAGGCCCAGAGTTCAAACCCCATGACCCACAAAAAAACATAAAACAAATAAAAATAAAAATGTATCATGTCTGCAAAACACAGACTTAAGCAGATTTCAAGATTATGGTTACTAGATTAAAATGTACACCATTTAGGGTACTCATAATTACAGAAATGTATGCTTGTCCAGTGTGTCTTCCTGCAGTGAAGAATGGCAAGAGACAGCCAGGTCTGCATTTGATGATCTAGAAGATACTAGCATATGCGCACATGCACACACACAACACACACACACACACACACACACACAGAGAAATCTAACATAATAAAAGTTAGACTTATGGTCACTGCCTATAATTTATGATAAATACAATTCTGAGTTCAAAGAAAGAAAGATGGAAAATGTTCAAAAGCACAAAACACAGTTTCAAACCAAACCAAGTGCTTTTTTTTTTATAAATCATGAGAACCTTCAGGTTTGAAAGCCATCTTTGTTTAATTTCAGTTAACCAACCCAGATGGTTGCATGATTTATCACACAGCTATAAAATTTGTGTTTCAGTTTCATTAAAAATAGGTTGTGATACAAGTTGACAGTACAGCCATGTTGTTGGAAGATAAAGTTATAGAAAGTGTGTGTGTGTGTGTGTGTGTGTGTGTGTGTGTGTATAAAAACTCTTAGGAAAAAACAATAAAAATGTAATCAACTTTTAGTTAAGTTATGAATTTGTCAGTGGAAAAATAAACTTCAAGAATTATGCTTCAATAACTATTCTTTTTCATCAAGTGAAAATTCACCCAGTTGTGTGTTGGAAATATACTAACTCTGAAGACAAAATTTTGCCAGAACCAGAAAGATACTGAAAGTTGCAGCATTTAACAGATAAATTTTAAGAACTGGTTGGATCGGAAGCAGCACCATCCTCTGTATTCTCGACTTTGATGCATTGCAGTGAAGACAGAGTTAAACTAAGGATAATACTGAGAATGTGTGCCTTGTTAACTTCACAAGATTAATGGCAAGACAAGATAGCAGGCTGCTAAGAGCTGAGAAGGTATTAACTTGAGAGAAAGCTGAAAAGACCAGGGGGAAATTATAAGGCACTAACAGAAGGTAGTGGAAAACCCAGGGATTGTTGTTGGTTTTATTTTGATATATTCCCAAATCAATGCTCAAGTCTCCAAAGGTACCTAAGCGTCATGTATTCTAAACAGGCTTACCAAATAAGAAACCAAAATCTCACTGCAGTAAAAATTAAGAATATATGAGAGAAAGCACATCTTCATTTTGAAAGCACGAAATTGTAAAAATGTTCAACTCCTATGATATTTTCTTAAACATAAAACTTTATGAGAAAAAGACCATGTATAGACTAAAACCATGCTAATAAAATAGAAATATTTTCCACAGTATTTGTTACCAGTTTTTGCATACTACTTCTATCCCACACACTGATTTACATTATAAACACACATCCATCCTTACAAAGCCCTCGGCAGGCTTTATGTTTCAGCTTCATATTGTAAATATTTCATCAGCTTCAGAAGTTTTGTAATGTGAATTCACAAACATGAAGTACTTTTTAAGGTTGTGAAGAAGTGCAGAATCACATTTCAATACCGAAACATGCAGATCTTTCTGAAAATTCTATTTATTTAACCTGTCTTCCCCAATAATTTAAACTGGTAATGGTAGGTTCCATGATGCCTTTCTGATTATAAGTGTACAGAAATTTCCATATTAGTTGTTGGTTTGGATATTTAAGAAACTATTTTAATAGATATACTAATAAAGTATCATCTGTATGGAGTATTAGGAACCTTATAGGTATTTCCAATTAATACAAATTATTTGCATACTATTTTTCCATAAACCTGAAATAAATGTTTTAATCCCATAAATGTTTTAACTAACAGTATAAATTACAATAAACTGAACAATTTAGGGAAAACTAAATAGTTGGAATAAAAATTTCTGGCATGCTATCATATAGTAAGATGATTGTCGATCACAATTTTTAAAACTAAAAATATGGATTCTTATAATATAAAACAGAAGAAAGATAAATATATAAGCAGACACTTATGCTTGACCATTTATTTTTTCTCTCTATATAACACAATGTATACATTTATGAAAATAGCATAAAATTCCCCATAAATATGCATAAGTTCTATATTTCATGTATCAGTTAATAAAAGTATATACAAAATGAAAAAGTAAATTTTAAAACAGTCTTTAAATATTTTTTAGATTATTGAAGTATAATGATAGCATTTTTAACAAATTATTGCTAGTGAGCTTTGGCGTCATAGTCTGAAACTCTCTAGGCAGGCTCTCCATTACTTGAGTCACAACCTGGCCAATTTATTTCCCTCCCTTTAGTAATTGTTTTGAAAGGGGATTGAATTCTTTGCCTGGGACATCCTTGGGATGCAGTTCTCCAAGCGGCTGTATCTCCAAGCGGCTTGTATCGCAGGTACTCACCATTGCTCCTGGCTTGGGTTGAAATGCTGAACTTGTTCATCTAGTTGTTGTTGGCCAAGACCTTCACAGTCTGCTTCCTAAGCAGCGGGGACTACAGACTTGAGTTGTCATGCTGGATATAATTATCTATCTATCTATCTATCTATCTATCTATCTATCTATCTATCTATCTATCTATCTATCTATCTATCTATCTATTCTTATCTATCTACCTACCTACCTGAGAAAATTCCCTGAAAGCATAGAAATGTGACATTCCTTTCAGGAGGTCCATTTTCCTAAGCCCAACGTGACAAGTGATGGACCTTTCAGAAGACTGTATTTGGTTATTTTCATATGTATTTTGCACGTTGATTTTTCCCCCGTTTCTTCTTATTTTCTCATTCCACTTTCTTTGCGTTCCTAACGAGCCTGTGGACGGCTCGGCGCTGGAGTTGGCACCTGCTAACACGCTTGGGAGGGACGGTACTCTTTATTAGGCAGGGTCAAGCAGCGGGCCATCCGTCAGCCTCAGCACAAAGCTTGCATGTGTGCACGTGTGCGCGCATGTGTGCACTGCACACGTGCGTGTGAATGCAGACATAGTAGTCCTCGAAGCCCGAGGGTGTGTGTGCACGTGCGTGTGAACACAGATGTAGAAGTAATCCGGGCACGGGGCGGGGTGTGGTCCGGCATGGGTGCAGGGCGCGCCTTTCTCTGCGGTGGGGGCGGCTACTCCTTCCCAGTACTTCGGTCTACCTGGTTTTTGTTCCAAGGGGACTGCGCCCCAAACAAGCCCAGAATGACCTCCTAGCTTGCTTGCAGGGTGTCCCATGTCTCTCCTGAGTGGCTCCCGCTGGTGTCCAATCCTCCCAGGGCTCGGGGCTCGTGGAGAGCATGAAGGGTGTGCGCTGGACTCTCTGTGGAAAGGTGTGGCCATGAGCATGCAGGTGTGGTGGAAGCGGTGAGGCACCCATCTTGTAAAAGCTGAGCAGGATTGGGCAGGCTCTGCATTCAAGCCCCAGTGCCTACATTAAACAACAACAAGATAAATAAGCCTTTTGCAGATAGAATATTACCATTCTTCAGAATGTTTCTTTCTTCTAGGCCTTACTTTCCACCTCTTTTCTTGTATTCCTCCTTCTCTACTTCGAAGTTAGTTCTTTCTTTAGTCTCCCAACTTTTTGTCTTCTTTTTTGTCTTTCCTTTACAACCTCTCAGGGACCTCATCTTTGTTTCAGATGCTAATTAGCACTTGCTAATTGAAATTTCAAAAACTGAGCATTAAAAGCACTTTAGCACATCACAGAATTCTGTGATCATAGGCAGGTTTCAAAATAGTCTAGTATATAAAATAGAACATGCTAAGGAATCTGTTGTCTCTGAAGGAATGTGTGAAACACGGGATATGTGTCTAAATTTTACACTTATTCTATTTTCACAGTGCATGTCTAATAGTGCTGTTACAACACAGTTTGAAAACAAAGCAGGCTTTTATTGGGCTCTGGCTTGTGTCACCAGTCCTGGCCCAGTGGCTTCCGTGGGGGGCCCCAGATGTTGCCGGCTTTATTACATTTGCTAATGACTACTCTCATTGCATCTTCTGTAGTTTATTACAGATAAACCATTGATGAAAAATTCTCAGGCTAGAGATGAAATGAATTGCTTAGGAAGTTCACATACATCTATCATTATTCTTCTATTTAAACTGTGCTTCTAAAAGAGTATGCATTGGATTTTTGGGTTAAGATAGGATTTAGTGAATGAAGGGGGGCGAAGAGGCATTTCCTGTCTGGAGGTAAAAGTAGAAAAGTGAGGTTCTATACAGTTACCAGAGGCCCCAGGACCCCAAGAATGTCTGGAGTCAAAAATAGCCAAAGAGAGTCAGGCATGGGTGGTTTTCTTTTATAATCTTGGCAATTCTGGAGGCCAAGATCTGAGAAGGATGGGTACAAGCCAGCCCTACTAGGTAGACAAATCCATGAAACCGTTATCCAAGTAACCAGCAAAAAATAGTTGAAAGTGGAGGTGTGGCTCAGGTGGTAGAGCACCAGCCTTGAATGAAAAGCCAAGCAAGAATGAAAAGCCCTGAGTTCAAGCCCCAGAGCCTCCCCCCACCCCCCCCCACACACAAAGGAGAGTGGTCCTTCCTGATATGGAAGTAAGCCATTGTGCCTCTCCTAGGAAAGGTCATCCCTGGGTATTGCCCTGGGGAAGAGTTGGGTCTTGTGGAATCCTTCAGCTGAGCCAGACCAAGGTAATGCCTGCAAGAGATTTACTCCCCAGGGACTGGGAGCCTTTGTCTCTTCTTGAGTAATGTGGGTGGCGTGTCTCTGTATCCAACAGTTAAGAACTACATCCTAACTCCAGACTTTTGGCAACCAAATTTGTGGTGATCATCATTAACATGGAAATACTTGTAATTCACAACTCATACTTATTTGATATTTCTCATTGTATCCAAAATATACTTCATCTTCACTGTCTTGTCTACAGGTCAAGTTTCTATGTATTTGCCTGGTATTAGCATAGTTCTTCAATATTTGCTTTTTTTTCTTTTGCTTTGGGGTATATTTCTATTAACTAGTGATTTATTACTATAGGGTACAGTGTGATATATTTATTTATATCTACTACTTGTACTGCATACATATTTATGTATTTATGGTAACCTTGTTACTATTATTTATGTCCACTTTACTATTTGCTACAATCATTTTTTAAAAAGAAAACTTTCATGTAAGTGATGTAATCAAGTATAAGTTGGACTAAATAGATCTTTATGTTATTTATTTGTGTATATGCTAATAACTGGGGTTTGAATTCAGGGCCTTGTGCTCTTGCTTGGCTTCTTGGTAGGCTGGAGCTCTACCCTTAAGCCATACCTCCACATTGGCTGTTTGCTTTTTAATTGGAGACCAGATTCTCAGGGACTTTTCTATGTGGGCTGGCTTTGAACCATGATCCTCAGAATAGCTGAGATTACAGATTTGAGTCACCAGTACCCAGATTGTTCTGTTAAAAATTTTAATGGAAAATTAATACTTTTTATTTTTGTCTTAATTTGAATATCATTTACACAAAATTAGAAAGGTTTTACTAGTCTGAAATTTCAATTTACCTGTATGCAACCATTAAAATGCAATGATTATAATTTTCTTAAGGAAATATGCTATCCACTTTAAATGATGCCTTTTTTTGGTAAGGTTAAGTGAGAAAACAAATATGGAGGGAAATTGTTTTTTTAATAATAATGTCAGATTTCGAAATGTATTGAATATTTTTTATCATTTTCACAGAGTAATTTATTTTGATTATTTAAAAAACCCACAGAAAACATTTTAAAGAACAGAACATAAAAAGATGACCTGTTACAAAATTCAGCTTTCTCTAAGTTATGAGAACAATTCTACACGAGATGTTCTAATATTTATCTGCTTGATAATTAAATTCGTTAGTGTGTTTCAGATGTATTTGTAGAAGCCAGTGAGGCAAGATTAATTAAATTACAGCTTGTGATACATTACCTCATTCAGGAGAATAGCATATAATTAGTTGACTATACCTACTGGACATTTTCCATCTACCCTCCTTTAAAATGTTGTACAATAGATCTTGACAGCAACCTAGAGCCAAATGTCATTTAAGGAATGAGCAGATTTCCATCAGCGTGATAGACCTCATCAATATTTAAACCAAGGACCAAGCAGTGCCACAGCCAGAAATCGCTCTGCAATGTTCCCGCCCTTCACAATTCCATGCTTGCAAGCACTATTCCCGTTAAAGTGTTGTCTCCTTCCAGGCCGTGTTCGTGTGGGTCCTGCTCCCAGCCCTGGGCGGCAAGTGGAGATCTTGACTGTGGGTTCCAGAAGCGAGCAATGCTGCCCCAGCTTGCTGGAAGACTATTACTGCCATTCATCCATCTGCAGATGGGCACAAACTGCTGGAAGAAGACCTGGCAATTGTGCAAGAAAGTAAAGTAAGTAAAAAATAAATAAAGCAAAGCAAAGCAAAACACATAAAATAACTACCACAATGCAGTGCCTGAGATCAGTATTTATCATGCACCTGTTTTCGGATCACATTGTAGTTTTTCTTTGACCTTAAACTAAGACATGAAGAGCATGTTCTCCACCACACCAGTGATGAATCCAGACTGGCCCAGGGTTCCCAGCACATACATGTGTCTGCAGCACATTTAAGAATTTGTTCTTGCTGTAGCTGCTCCCTGCATTATTTGTACTGTTCTGTAGTTGGCCTTTTAGATGGAAACATGTTCTAAAATCAGTGAAGAAGGCTGGTATCCTCATTTTGTAGTTAGAGTACACAGTGCTGGCACTGCAGCTGCTGTTTCTAAACTCCAAAAATTGTTGTGGTCACAGGTGCTGTCTCTCACTTCCCTGCAACCACTGCTTCTGCTTCTGCTTGTGGGGAGTTCACACTGGTACTGAGGGTCCTCAGTCCCTGGGATTCACACCTGCTCCTAGGCTTGGGGGCTTCACACTGGTACTCAGCATCCTCACTCCCCGGAGGTCATATCTATTGCCTTTAGTCAAATCAACTAATGCATAAGAAAGATGGTGCATGCACCTCAGAATGGGAGCAATAGCTTCTCCAAAAGTTCTCTTTCATTGTCGGCCATGAGCTTGGCTGTGTGGTCATACCAGGCTGAGCTGTCCTTCTCTTGGAGGTCACCTTGAAACCTCAGCTGAGCGGACACTGAGAAACAGGACCTCCCCATCCAAACACTGCCTTTGTCTTGCTATCCTGGTGAAATCCAGTTAATATAAGAAATAAAGACAAATTTAATTTTTTGTAGCCTATTATTGTCAATTAAGCAATCTGATATTCTCAGTGACTAATATTGTCACCTACACATCAAACTTAGTTAATCATGCCTCTATATTTCTAACCCAATAAGGTTTGATCAATTTCAGGAACAATCTCCAAATATTAACCAAATACCACTCATTTGTACAGTATCTCCAGCACAGTGAATAAGAAGGTAACTCTCCATTTCATCAAACCTATTTCATCTGCTTGATATCTTGGTAGGAAATAATCCTACTTCCTAAATTGTATTCCTCAATTCAGATAATTATGATGAAAGTCAGAATATAGACATATATGTACATATTCACATGTGGATACACATAATGGACTAGTTGCCATTAGCAACACTTCATACCTCAGTTTACACTTGCAGCTTTGGGATCTAATAATCAGATTTCTTTTAAAGCATCCTAAGCCCCAAATTATCCTTTATCTTTCAGTCAGGTTCAAGATATCATTCTAAAACTTGAAACCTGATGATGAATAAAGTTTTTTAATGATTGCTTGTTACAGCTTGTTACCTCTGCAGGTCGTATCTTCCCTTGTCATTCCTTTGAACTCATGTCTGCCTTCCCTCCTCACTGACCTCTGTCTTCCTCTCAGGCGTGTTCTCCGAAGTCTCAGTTCTCACCTGTCCCTGTCCTCTACTTTGTGCCTAGACTAACCTCAGGAAATGCCATGTTGGACTTTCTGTAGTGAAATGAGGGCAATAGGTAAGAAGCCCTCAGAGCAGCATAATTCATGCCGCTCAAGTAAGGTATTATCCGAAGTGCTCTTTCACATAATTTTGCCTAGTTTTCCAATTGCTATTTATCACTTCAAAGTTGAAGCAAAGTCAGGCATTTTATTAATCAACCTGCTCAGAAGCAACGTTTCTGCAGTTAAGTTCAGGATTTAAATAACCTACTCAAATACATGAAATACATTAAAATTTTGGAACTGATACATGTATATATGTATGTGTATAACACTGTAGACACACATTTGTATATCGACCCACACATAGATATTATACATATATGTACATTACACACATACATTATATATGTATATATTTACATTGTCCACATCCATTTTTTCTACATGATCCTTTAGGTCAATAGTTAAATTATTCTTTGATTACCCCACTGGAAATTTCATATTATGACAAGCTCTGGGGGAAATTTGCAAAAGTTCCCAGTCAACCCTGAGACATTTTAAATTCAGATTTTGTCTAAGAAGAGTGTGCATGTGTATACATATTCATAAACACGGTATGAATATACACTCACGTAGCAATAAGAAAGATTTATCGTTAAGTCATAACGGTAATGAGAAAAATGTACTTGCAATATAATTTTACCCCCAAACCATTTTTAAATAGGAGGTTAAAAAAAAGCATGGAAATTTTAATAAGGTTGATGTTTGAGAGGATTTGTTCTAAACATTGCTTTACTATATCTTCCAATTTAATAAAAACCAAGAGAACTAGCCTGCTCAGATGGAGACCTGGGCAGAGCTGTGGAGCAGGGAAGATGGCCCCCCGCCAGTCAAACATTGCCTGGGTTTGTTGAGCCCGATGCACCTGCCCATTGCTAGGCAAAGTCTGGCGGCGGAGAGGGAGTGGGAATGAGCAGAGCCTGGGTGCAGGGCACATGCAATGGGGTGCTGCCCTGTCACTCACATCTCCCCTGCCCCCGTCCCCCCTCCCTCTCCCCCCCCCGTAAGAGCACACACAGGTGGAGCCCGGATGTGTCCTGCCATGCTTCACATACCAGAGCTATTAATCCAGAGTAATCGCCCTCATTCTCAGTAATGCTCTCCTGCCAGGGAAAGCAGCCATGTTAAAATTCATTAACATTATAAATAGGAAATCAAATGATCAAAGACCAGCTACAGTCATTTTCTGATTAATGTTCAAGATAAGCAAACAAGAACTCAAGGTTATATCTACAAGGATGATGATAAGATTTTAAAACTGACAATTCAGTAAACAGAAATAGCAAATTGTAAGAGGGTTGTAGAGCTTTTTGCACAGGTGGAACTATATGTATATAAATGTCTTCATCAGTCATCTGACTTTCTCTGTATGTACATATGTCTGTCTGTCTGTCTGTCTGTCTGTATGTGTCTACCTATCAACTATCACCTATCTACCCAGCTAAGTACGCACTGCTTATCTATCATCTATTTTATATGCATTTCTCATGTCATTTTCATCTACTTATCTATCATTATATATCATCTATCTATGTATATTATCTAAGTATGTACTATCTACTGTTCTACCCCTCTATCATCTTTATGCATCTATTGATTATTTACCACCTACAATCTTTCCACCATCTGCAATCTATCTGTGTACATTCTCACAGTACAGAGCCTCTGGGGAAATAAAGAAGGAGCCGAGAAGACAATCAAGGGAACAAATGACCAGAGAGACATCATAGATGCACTGAATTTTATTCTCATCAAAGATTTTCTCCCCAGCAGTAATCACATCTTTTAAAGCGTATGTACAAATGAATAGATTTAATAAGCGATAGGAAAAATCCATATAATGAAGAAAGTACAAGATTACACAGACCATACCATAAACATTCATACGCCAAGTAAAATATAACTTCTGTCAATTACCTAAGGAGACATTAAATTCTCCTTAGTCACTTGGTCAATTGGAAATAATCATAGTGTTATTAAAGTTAGGGAGATGAAGTAGAATTATTTCTATGTCATCAGGTTCACAAGTCTAGTAGATTCTGTCTGCCATTGGTAACTTCTTAGTAAAGTGCAGGCATATTGCTGATCAAACCTTGTAGCATTGAAGAATAAATAGAGGAACTATTACTGTAAATCCTCAAATAAATTTGTGACCTTGGTAAATTCTCTGCAAAGATACATGCACACAGAAGACTTTAAGCCACATGAATAAACTGACAGACTGTCAACACAATGTAAACCTTCCCATGGATTTGAAACATTGGAATCTCTCAGCAACAGAAGTTGAATTAGTGACCAATAAAACACACACACACACACAAACACACACACACACACGTTCATTTTCATATCACAAGGTTGGAGAGAAGTTATTAAAACATCTATGATCATGTGTCAGTCTTTCATGTGTGAATTACCCAAATGGGAATAAAAGGCTGCAGGCAGTGTCTACACAGAGGGATGATTTGATAGATAGCATTGATTAAACAGATGTGTTCTGGCTCCTTCTGTCCTATGGAAAAGCCAGTGATGCTTCGGTATTTTGGCCCTGCTGTGTGGATTTCACAGATAGCTGAAACTGCCTGCCCCAAAGCTCAGTGACTCCTAAGATAAAATTTTACACATGTAATTGCCTTAAATAGAGCCCTTGGTACGATTAATTTCAGTAAATTCGTGCCTAAGTGCATTACTGATCCAGCAAAGCATCGTCTGAAGTTGCTGGCCTTGGAGAAGACTTAGGACCACAGAGAACCCACCGCAGAACACACATGGGCATTCCTCAGCCCTCCACCTGCAACTTTACCCTAGGCCCTGGGGTCCGGACTTCTCGGCTCTGCCCACTCCATCCTCCCTACACCTTGGGGTGTTCCCTGCTTCTCCAGACATCCTCTTCCCAGGGTTTGCTTGCATCTCAACCCAACCAACCCCATCATGCTCGTTTGTACAACAGCCGCCACAGGACCTTCAGCCTTCAAACTCTCAATTTCACTCTACCTTCTCAATTTTAAGGCGACTGGATAATTATTAATAGAACAATAAATATGCAGGCCAGGAAGCTGAGTATCAGATGTTCACACCTGAAATCCTAGCTACACAGTGTCAGATGCTCACACCTGTAATCTTAGCTACTCATTGCTGGATGTTCACACCTGTAATCCTAGCTACTCAGGAAGCTGGAATCTGGAGAACATGATTTAAAGCCAACCCAGGCACAGGCAGAAGAGATCATCACACTCTTATTTCCTGATTAAGCAGCCAGAAGTGGAGCTCCATTAATAGAGCACCAGCCTTAAGGACAAGGCCTCATGTTCAAGCCTCAGACCTGCCCAAAATAAGATGTATACAAAAACTATCCTGCCAGAAGAAACCAGTGCAACACAAGATTTAGAGTGGCCAAATGAAGACAGATAAGTATTTGCCTTGCCATTAGTAATAAAAATGCCAGCAAAAGAGGATTCATACATGGCTCAGCATGTGTAAAACAGTTTATTAAGGAATCAGGAAATGAGCTGGCAATTCCTGTCTTGGGCCTTTGCCCTAGGGAATGGAAACACACTGCCCTAGAGAATAAAACATGAACTCTAGACATAAATATATGGAGCTCTATTCATAAATAAGAAAAATGAGGTTCATTTGTATAACCTTAAAGAGTGCACTTACCATGTTACTCATAATAAAATTTTGTATAAAATACCATACTACCTAGTAATAAGAGAAAATAAACAGAGTTTGGAAGATCTTAAGAATATGCTGGGTGAAGGACTCTAATCTGAAGTATGTCTGTATGATTTTTTCATATGAAGCTCTGGGAAAGATGTGAGCAGTGGTCGTGGTGTGGAGGTATCCAGACACTCAGCATGAAGGGATGGGAAATGGCTGATCATGTGATGGAGACACACACACACACACACACACACCCTCAGAACTACACACACTGCCACATACATTTGGAGTGTGGTGTATTCAAAGTGGTAATAAAAAGGATTAATAGTTTTTAAAAATATATTTTATTATATTTAGTTGCCATTTAACATATTCACCCATCCTTCCCCTCCCCTCAGTCTTTCGCAATTTTATAGAATGGACATTGGATTCTTGGTGCCTTTTCCCTTCTTCTCTTCTTCATTTTTCCATCACTTTCCCCTTGACCCTACCCCACCCCTTTTGAGTACTCATTTACTGGTGTTTTATTTTGCTGAACTTTGACTTTTCTCTTTCTAAGGAATTACACTGAGATCTTCTTTGAATTGACCATATTTCAGTTAATACATTTGTATACCCCTGTATACTTCCAAACCTAGCTTCCATTTACAAAAGAATACAAATGTATGGAGAAGTCTTTAATACTTATATGAATTGACAATAAAAATGAAAATACATAGACAAAACTATATTTGAGCTGTATATTTATGACAACATAGAAACTACTTCTGCACAGGAAAATTGGAAATATGCACTATTGTTGATGGTATTACAATATTTTAATCTTACACTGGGATTCATAAACTTTGTACAGATTTCATAATTACAAATTCATGCAGTATTTCATTACATCTTGTGCTATAGATTATCTCATAACATTATATCTTCTCGTCATGTTATCAGTGTGTTGGCAGGCTGTCAAACTCTAATCTGTACACACATTTCTACTTTAATGATATTTATAGGTAATTTGGCCAAAAATATCTGTGATTTCAAATAATGATTCCCCTCTTGATTTCAAAAATTTCCAATTCAGCCATTATATATTTGTTCCTTATTGGATTATATCAGGAGATCTTAAATGATTTATCTGCTGCTATTGTTACCTCATCTTTTCTGTGTTTTGCTCTCTCTGTGTCTGCCAGAATTCTGGAAGTTGCCAGCTGTGGTACCCTCTGCTAAGCTCAGCCTGCGGCCTCTTCTTCAATGGTCCGAATCAGAGGCTAGAAGGTGATGTCATAGACTCACCTCTTCCTCTCCTTTCTCGAGATGTCATTCCCTGTCACCTCTACTGCTTTTACTACCTGACAAGCACTTTGTGATTCACATAGCTTTGTCCTCTCTGATACTTTTGTCCAGAAATCTCTTCCCCCACCAACAGCGAGGTCTAATTGTCTCATGCAAATCTAGACATTAAAAAAGAAAACAAAAACAAAACTCAATTCTCCCCCACAAAATGCCCCTTTAGCTCCTGGGAGTGAATTTTCGGTGTCTCTCCCATATGTGACAGCTGAAAGGTATATCAGAAAAAAAATAATGAAAAAAGAACTTCCTGTAGGAGAACAAGAGCAGAGGAGAAGAGGGAGGGGATAAAGGGAGGGCAAAGGAGAAGCGGGAGGGGAATGAAGGGAATATGTGCCGAGTATATCATACACATTTGTGAACATGTCGCAATGATACCCTTTCATTTGCATGATTGATCTGAAGTTAATACTAATTTTTTAAACTACAAGATTTCATGGGACATATTTTCCTAATATTTAGCATATGTAACTTTTTAATCACTCTTCATGGAGAAATAAATTATTTGCCATCATTCGAGACTTGTATTTACTCCTTTGAAGGAAAAAAGAAACAAAATTAAAGTTCAAATTTCATTATTTGAATTGCCAGATAATGAACATATATTGTTAATTCTGAACCTCTAACAGAATATGTGTTCAAATATGTTGGTCTCATTAATGTATGAGGGATTACTTGTTTTTTAAATATATATATATATATATATTATTTTAAATATACTGTCCAGAGGGGTTACAGTTACATGAGCAAGGTAATGAGTCCATTTCCTTATCAGGCATTGCTCTCTCCTCCTTTGTTTTTTTAAAATTTCTTTCTTTCTCTATTTCTTTCTTTCTTTATTTTAATTTTTGTGAACATACTGTACAGAGGGGTTACAATTACATGGGCAAGATAATGAGTACATTTCTTTTCAAGCATTGCAGCCTCCTCCTTTGTTTACCCTT
>NW_012267368.1:3659105-3699075 GCF_000151885.1 Dipodomys ordii
GTAAATAATGCTGCAATAAACATAGTTGTGCTGGTAGCTTTGTGATCATGAACTCCAAGATAAGGATTCAAATGTTTTTTTCTTTCTTGCGATTGTTTCCAACATATTTATAAGATGATTTCTTTGTTGCTTTGTATGTACTTCCCCCAGGGTATAAGCCCTGCTTTCACTGTATTTGATGTTGATACAATTTGTGGAGGGGAAGGGAAAAAACAAACTGTTTAAGTAGGGTTACAGGTGGACCCATTACAACAATGAGATGTACAAGACTTTATGTCAAAAAACAAACTTTACAACTTTGGCAGGGTGGAGGGTGGGAGTGGTGGTGGCAGTGGGGGTGGAGAGGGGAAGGGATGGTATGGGGAAAACAAAGGAGGAGGCAACAATGCTTGATAAGAAATGTATTCACTATGTAACCCCTCTGTATGGTATTTTCACAATAATAAAAAGAAAAAAAAACTAGGGATTGCCAGAAGATAAGAGAGAAACAAGAAAAAAAAAGAGTTTATGTCTGAATGTGAAGTGAAAGCCATTGGATTTGAGTCCCGGAAAATGTCTGAGGTTTTCTTCTCTACACTGTTCAAAAAGAAATGCACTCATAACCTCACTTATGTAGCTGTAACCCCTCTGTACATCACCTTTACAACAGCAATTAAATAAATAAACAGATAAATGGGGAAAAGAGAAAAATAGGCAAAAATGGATAATGCAACAGCACTGTGCTGAGAGTTAGATATAACTAAATAACACATACATCAATTCTAGCACTCACTCTGTACCAAGAGTTTAATAAGATATCTATTGTTAGTATCATTTTGTTTATATTTAATGTATTGTTTTTCAAATTTATGAACATATGTACCTTAATACACACTGATTAATCTCAATTTACAAGTCTAATATGTGTATTAAAAACAACATTATTCAATGCTACTATCTGGCTACTTTAATACCAGTCTACAAACATGTAAATAACTTGAATTTCAGACTGCTAGTATTTTGTTCGAATTGATTCTTTGTAATGTTCTTTTAATCTCTGTTTTGTAAGGGTTTATGCTCCTGATGCATATTATTCTTTATGTCTATTGAGTTTGAGTTGAGCTTGTTCTTGTATTTATAAGACCTGTGGTCAATCATCAGATTATTTGAGATCGCTCTGGGTTTCTTTTCCTTTGTTTTGATGTTTTTCTGTTGGTTGTTTTTTCATGTAAGCATCCTGAGTTATAATATTCTTCACAGAACTACATTTATTCTGGAATGCATTCCTTCCCCACCCCAGAATTCCTAATTTTAGGAAATTTACATTTTCTTTTCTGCTATCTTATTAACCCCCTGGCCATTTAAAATACACCACATATATTTTCCATGCCTTCTCCTTCTCTCAACAGCTAATTTTATTCCACTATGATTAAGACCCACACAGGGAAATGTGTGGACGATGTCTGCATTGGTTAAAACTTGCTTTGTGTCTTACTGTGTGAACTGTTTTGGAGAATGGCCCATGGGCTAGTGATGAGAATATTGAGTGGCAGACATGGCAGATCTCTATGGGTGTGTTTGGTGTGCCTTGCAAGTGTCACTCAGACTGTCCTGCTGTTCTTTGTTGGACAATATACACGGCTGTGGCTGTGGTGTGTGTAAGTCACCCACTGCTGATGTGCCTTGATTTACCCATCCTTTGGTGTGCTACGGAATGCGTTGCTTGACATTGGGCCGGCAACATTTGCTCCCTATGGATTCATACTTTCTGCACCCTCTTGATGGGTTTTTCTTTCATTACTATTTAGTGAACATTTTTTCTCCCTTCTAACTGATGTTGGCTTGAGTTTCATTTGTCCGATTTGAGTGGAAATATATGTCCATTTGCTTTTAGCTTCCACTTTCTTTGTATTTTGTCTTCAATTATTTTTTTGTCTACGTAGGACAAAAAATCCTAGAGATTGTCGTTCTTGTAGAAAAACGAAGAGTTACATCTCTTTTCAAGATAAAATTGGCCAATCTCTGACCTTCTGGAGGGGGTATAATTCGTTTGTGGGATTGAACTCAGTGTCTTGCACTTTTGTCTGCTTTTTCACTCTTAATTGATGCTCTACCACCTGAGTCACATTTCCAATTCTTTTTAAATGATTAATTGCATTTAAGATTCTCCTGATTTGTCTGTCTGACCTAGTTTTGGATTGTGATTCTCCAATCTCAGCTCTCTGAGTAGGTAGGATTATAGGCATTGATTCTAAGTTTCACACTGTGTCTTATTTTTTTTATATTGCAATCCTTAGACTATGAATATTTGTAGATCTTATTAAGAGACATTTGGTGATACCATCAGTGTATTTTTTCTTTATGTCCTTATTGAGTTGTTTGATTCCTCATTTTTATTTGTCCTTGTCATAAAATTTTGCTGAGTTTTACATGTCTGGTTCTTTCCTAATTCTCCTGTATTTATCATTACTCTGGCATCTTGAAGAGATGCTTGAGATATTGGTTTGGTTTGCCAGTGGCAGCTTTGGGTTTTGGAGACAGGAAACCGCCCATTCCTCGGTCTCTAGGTGGGCTTTGTCTTCAGACTTCTGAGAAGAACACCTGCAGGTGAGTTGGGAAATGCCAGGGTCCCTTGGCACGAGCCCTGCTGCAGCCTATGGGGCGGATCTGTGCAGTGTTACCTTTGACAAGAACCATTGTCATCCATGCCCTCTCCCCAGGGGCTGTTCCTTCTCCTGTGCCCACAGCCCTATGGGAGTCTGGCTCCTTTCATTCTCTGTTGTGTTAACCTAGTAGTCATGTAAATATTGTGTGCTTCTTTAATAAACCCAAATTCCCACTGCCTTCCTTTTCCTTTGCATTCCTCCAAGCTCCGCGGCTGAGGTTCTGTCTCCGACTCTTGGGGAGACCGGAGGGATGGCGCCCGGGGTCTCCAGTGGGCTTCTGCTCACGTCTGCCAGGCATGTCTGCACCTTCCCGGGTTGTTCAGTGACTACACACAGAGGGCATTCAGACTCGGGCATCTGCCTGTCCCACGTTAGTCCCCACGTCGCAGGAAGGCTCGTGCAGACCCGCCATTCGGCCTTGGCATGCAGTAGTGACCCCTGAGGCCATAGCAGGAAGGAAGAAGAAACTCAGGGGAAATCTGTGGGTTGTGGGTTGTGGGTATGCCTGGTTGTTCGAGTTGAACATGGCAAAATGACATAAATTTCTACTGTATTTCTTTTTTTTGTCCTGTCGTTTTTATTTATGTATTCGTATTGCAGAGGTGATGTACAGAGGGAATACAATTGCATGGATCAAGTGAAGTGTACATAGTGTCTTTCCGTTCCTACGGTGTCTTCTGTTTCCTCCCTCTCTCGCTGTCCCTCCCTCTCCTCTCCACCCAGAAGCTGTACATCACCCTCACCAGTGTCTTGAGCTCCACCGCTGGGCTTTGTTACCCCTTTTACTTGAGGTCTGCTCCCTCCCCTCACACACTCTATTTCTAATGAAGTAATTTAGGATATTTTTTAACCTCAAAATACAGCAGCCGTACCATATTAAACTCTTGATTGCATGAAGTTTGAAGATCATTTTAGCGTTAAGTGAAACAAGGAGAAAGCAAATAGATGGTGTAGTTGGTGGAAAAGGTTTTGCACACTATGTTGTAATGTGTTCTGTGGACATTGTGTGTGGGGTTCAATTGTTGGTAGCATTTCTTCATTTATTTTACATCATTAATTCCACTATTCAACTACTAAATAAATCTATGCTACTTACATGCAACGTAAGTGATTTCCAGTTTTTGTGATCTTTACAATAAATCATGATATTTACTAGAAGGTCTTTGCTTAAATATGCCACAAAAATAAAATGTCGTGGTTGGAAGGATGGAGAATACTTTTTTTGAAAGAGATGTTGTTATCCCTGCGCATCCTCCTTCTCTTCTTTTTTCTTGTATGTGTATGTCGGTGTGCTGATACAGAATCTCAAATTCAGCCTTATATTTTCACTTAAAATTTTCACACAAGGCTGGTGCTCTACCACCTGAGCCATCTGAATGATGGATGTGTAGGAGATAATCTGTTTTATATAATTTAATACTGTGCCATATAGATGCATCATATTCTCCCATTAATATTTACATTTCTGTGGCTTTATGCACCACTTAATTTATAAAAATAAAGTTTGTTAGGGTAAAAGTTTACTTGGAATTAAATTTTACATTAGTTGATGATTGCTTTCTAAATAATGAACCTCCTAATATCAAATCCTGCAAACAGAAGACAATGATTCCAAGCTAATATCTGAGATTTGATCTGCAATTCATTGCTCTGAGATGATATTATTTTATCTCTAAAATAAATATGTACATAACCCATGTAATACCTAACACTACATACACACATTGGTATGAGATTCGTGTACCCTACATAGATGTAGATACAATACACTGATGCCCTTGTGTATATACACGCCACACACCCACATACATGTGTGTGCAGAAGAATTGCCCTCTTTACCTCCCCTCCTGGGGAGTAACTTAAGGTTGTCTCCTGTATTCAAGAGACACTAAAGAATGAGGAACATTGTAGAACTGATTCCATAATATTATACAAAGTTAAGTAATGCAGATATGATACCTGGTAGAAGCATTGAGTTAAATACAAATTTTGCAAGGGGAAAAAAAATGAGAAACTGCAACCTACTGAAGCAGCTGCTTTCCAGCAAGAAACCGCTGTGGGATTAAAGAGATTTCATCCCCATCAAGAGACACCTGGGCCTTCGCCACAAATAGCAAATTTGCCTGCTCTAATGCACTGCATTTGTTTTAAAGAAACAGAAGTCAGGAATATGCTTCCAACCTCTCACCTCTAGTACATCTTGCCATCTGTCTTGGTCTACCATGAACAGATAGACAATCAGACATGAATAGAAGAAAATAAAATGCATAAGCAACAGAAAAATAAATTAGCCATATTTACACCACTCACCTGCTATTAACTTGTGCATCTGAACTTATTTTTTAGGTTACTATTTTTAGGTTACTTTAACTCTAATTGAATGTTCAACTAAGCCAGGTGCCAGTGGCTCACACCTGCAATCTTAGCCACTCAGGAGTCTGAGATGTAAGGATCATGGTTCAAAGCCAGCCAGTAGGAAAGTCTGTGAGACTCTTATCTTCAGTTTACCACCAGAAAACCAGAAGTGGGGCTGCAGCTCAAGTAATAGAGTGCTAGTCTTGAACTGAAGGGCTCAGGGACAGCACCCGGGCCCAGAGTTCAAGCCCCAAGACTGACAAAAACACAAACAAAAAAGTTCAACTAAACTGTGGCACACTTTGAGTTCAAATGTAACGATATATGTTGAACAGGGACATAACTGTCTAGACTAGAATGTGTGTGGGTGTGTGCTGTGGTACTGGGTCTTGAACACAAAGTCTTGTTCTCTCCTTGGCCTTGACACTTAAGACTGGTGCTCTACCAACCAGAGACACACTTCCATTCCAGCTTTTTGCTAATTAACTGATAAAGTTCTCATGAACTTTACTTCCTGGGTTGGCTTCAAATCACCATCCTCAGATCTCATCCTCCTGAGTAACCTATATTACAAGGGTGAAATCTCAGCCCCTGGCATGCAAGATGCTTCTACATCTTTAGATGAAGATGTTTGGGTTACTGAGGTGAGCATTCCAGGTTCAAGGTGGCTGTAAGAAGTTAGAATTTCTGATTCCTTTCAACATGTTCAATCAACATGTTAAAGAGCTAAAATGGAATCTTATCCATTTAAAATGAGTATATATTATTATTTTATACCGTGGCTTTACAGGTAACATTGGAAAACTAGTGTTACTGAATATCCAGCTTTTGGTGAGGACAGAACATGATAGGATGAAGGTAAAATACTCTTCAATTTTGTAGGGTTTCCTTTTCAAGTTTTTATACTAAATAAAAGTTGAAACCATATGTTCCGAGATGTTCATGTATCTAAAAACTAAGTTTATGACATTTCCCCATAAAACACATTTCAACGTCCCAAGACGGAGTAATTAGAGACAGTTCTGTGCAGAGTCTGTAAATTGTCACACCTGTTTAGTTGGAAAAAGAATGAAAATGTGCCGACTTCAACAGAACTCAAGAACTCATTAAAAGACTTCTTCTGCCTTACCAGCAAAATGTACTTAATAAAAGAAAAGCTCTAGTCATTTCTAAGCAGCCACCAAGTGACGCTTTTATACCACTGATCCCAACAAATCAGAAGTGGAAAATTATCTTGATTATGTGAACATTGTTACTTCAGAGTTTAGAACATCTGCCACCAATGATCACCAATTCATCTCCTACAAGGGGCAGCTTTGCCGTCTCCAATAATACCAGGTTAAAAATAGTTATATTTCTTGTGTTGACAACAAAGACAGCCATCATGCAATTTCCATAGTGTGACGATTGAATTTACTCTAAGTCAAGTAAGCAGGCATTCGTAACTTTTACATAGCCATTTATACCTATACTGTATATTTCATGTACCATATATTCACCAAAAGACACTACTTTGCTTTCAGTATTCATTCTAAAAGAAAGCATGGAAAGAAAGAAAGATTTCTTTATATCCTTCTGTGTAAGGGTATAAAATACTCACACATAACCCTGTGAGTGCAGAGTGAAAAACAACTGTTTCATGCTTCTTCTCAATTATTATGTCTATCATAGAACTTTAGACTTACTTTAATGTCAAGGCAAAGGTCATTTCCACTAACTCTTAGTTTCATTTATTCTACTCCTTATATGTGTTGGTGATATTGTTGTAAGTGTTAATAGATCACAGGCCTTACTGTCAATGGCTTTGAAAAACTTTAAAAGAAATAGAGGGTGGATTTGGAGTCATAACGTAAAGTAGGATGACTTTGTTTTAGAATACATATAAAAATTGAGGCATAGTAGAGAAATGTAAATATGAGTGACTAGTTGACACCAGAATAACTAGAAATATTTGATTAGATCAAGATGCATGGTACTAATAAAGCGATATATTGAATTGAAACCCTTTGTACAACTACTTCAGGGTAATAAAAAATTTAAGATTCAAAAAGAAGCAAAATACCACAAATAAAAATTGGGCAATATAAAAGTAATTCACTGTAAACAGTTTGACATCTTTTCTCAATGCCTAAGAAGACTGTATGCATTATTTACTCTTAGATTAATTTCTGGGCCATAAATTATAATTTCAAACTTCATAAGTGTTCAGCCCTGGAGTTTATCATAATTGTAGCAGCTCCTACAACTGATGTTTCTTTTTTTTTCCTTTCAATTTCATTTTGGAGAGCAAGTTCAGTTCTCTCCTTGGCAGGGGTCTTGTGCTAAGGTTGAATTGCCTTAGATTAATTTTCAAAGTTCTTTCTGAATAGACTCTCAAAATAGGATTACAGATCCATTACTAAAAATGAAAGAAGTGCTATGTGATTTAGCTCCTACCAGCATTCGTGTCCAGGGATAAAATTCTATTTTCCATAAATTCTCCCCACTGGTAAGGATTATGTAAATAGAGGAACCTATTTTGCCTTGGAAATCACTCTGCCTGTCTTCCCATTTAACTGGTGAACAAATGTCTTACACCAAGGTTTTGTCATCAGGCTGGCCTTCCTTTGGTCACCTGTCCTGACTGACCACCCTCCAATGATGAGTAAACTTTGGAAACCATTCCTGGTAGCTTAGGAAGGCCAGAATGCCTTGGAAATAAACCCCAGGTCTTAAGACAGCCATGGTCCTTAGTAGGTTTCAGTCAATAGTAAATAAAGAGGAGACATATACTTCATGGTAATTACTAACTCTCCCGCTATTTTGAAAATGAGGGTCAGAAAGTGATCCTGAACACCTCACCAATTTAACATTTCCTACAACTGCTCATGAATACATTTCTATGTAAATTCATTAGTCACATATAGCATTTTCAATTTTGAAATTGCAATGAAGATTGTGCTTTACTCGTTTCACATGTTCTTCAACTGAGTTGGGAGGGAAGACCCAAAACACAGGAGTCTTTAAGTTTCTCATGTGGGGGGAGCTCCCGCTAGATGAGGACTTTCAAAATTGAACAGATTCATGGAGGTGGAAAGACGCATCCAAAAAGAAATGTGAAATGGAAGGAAAGGTCAGAGAGCAGAAGGAGTGGTTCAGACACTTCAGTTGGTGACACATGTAGCCAAGAGCTAAGAAGCCTAGTTTAAACAATGATTTCATTTTACTTCTTCCTTTCTAAACACACTTATTGTCTGGTTAATTACTTAATCTCTTTTTTCCTCTAAATTTCAAAAGGTTTTATAAGAGGGTAACCTAGGGCATTTACTTTTCATGAAAGGAGCTTTATCTCTTATGATGTTTCCTATGGAAAATGTTCACCGTTTCTAAAAATACTTTCAGTATTTAAGAACAAAATACATGTGTCAAGATAAAAATTCAAACTCTTCTCCCAATTTTTCATATTTAATGTAGTACTTAGCAATATCATTAGTTGACTTTTATTAGCCACATTTACTTAAGAAAATTATCCATGAAAAGATCTGCATATATAACAATATATTTTTGATAAATGGAACATCCCAATTTAATTTAAAATAAATAAGGCAAATTGACAATGGTTATATTTAGATGAAGGTACATAGCTATGCATATTTTACCTAGAACTTGTTCACATGAAACTCTCTGCTCTAACATTACTGCCGTTCCCATGGAAACAGACATGTGGATGACATTGCCCAATTATTTCTGAACAACTTTTGCCTATAAAAATGAAAAAAGATAATTTTCAACAAGATCAAAACTATTTCATTACATCTAAGCAGTTATTTATGGCCATTGTTGTTCTCTCTATACTTTAATAATGAATGATACCAAGACTGTGGTAAAACATAACCTCAATTAGAAAATAATATTACAGGATAATGTATTTAAATTGACACATAAGTTCATTTTGTTATCTGGTGTCAATGTTTTCATCTTCTGCATCCATACTCTTAGATCGAAGTGTTTCTTGACTTGATAGGTATCGTCTCTGTGTATGGTAACATCGCAGGTGAGTTACTCGGTGATGTGTGTAAATTGGCATCAAGTTTTAGCCCTACCACCTAACCCAAGGAATAATTCTAAAAGAGAAACAATTGCCTGGATTTTCAGAGTAAAATTTCCTCAATTTTATTACATTCCCAATTTGTGCGATACATACAAATGTGGTCCTACATTATCACGTGCTCTCTAGCCTATGTGTGTTCTATATATGTTCAATTATAATATCCTTATCAGATCAATATGCCTGGGAAATTCCAGAGCAGAGCAAGTGGACAAACAACAATGCATATAACATGGCGATATGCTGTTCCCTTCCTTTTATAACCATTTATAAAAAAAATAAACCACTTGCCTTTCAGATTTTTATATACTGACGATTCTGGCTCCAGTAATGAAACCCAGTTTTGTCTTTGTTTGCTTCCAAACAACTCTAAACAGTAAAAATGAATTTAATGGTGTACCAAAATTTTGCCAAAGCAAACACAGAATTAAATTTGTGATGTTGAAGTCATCCAACCTGTGGGACATTTTTATGGCAGCTGTAACAAATGAACACAATGTTTCTTTGGTTCTCATATCTGTACATATAGATACATATACATTATGCACACACATATATGTGTATACACACATATGTATATAGGTATGTACATACACATATAAATATACACACATATGTAGATAGGCATGTACATATACATATAAGTATACATATATATATCTTCTGAGATTTTAAAAATTAAAATAACTACTTAGGTTTAAGGTGATAGACTATGCTTAGCATAATATTAGGATTCAGGTGTCTGTCATGTTCATAGATTGATGGCTTAAACCATTTTGGTCTGAAGCTTGTGCAGCAAGGCTTTACTCAGATCCTACAGTGTGATCCACACTAGACTGGCCTTTCTGGCTGGCTGATCTGTTTCTCTTACCCATGGAAAATATGTGCCTGGCCTTCATCTTGATCATTACCCCTATAATTTTCCTTGTGGACGATCTAGAATCTCTATTAAAAGAAATTCCTTCAATGTCCCTAAGGATTCCTTACTTTTTGACGGTAGTAGTGGTGGTGCAGGTACTGGATCTTGAACTCAGGGCTTGGGCTTGGCTTTTTCTTTTTTTTTTTCTTCCTTTCTTTCCTTCAGTTTTTTGTTTTGTTTTATTTTGACTCATAGTTGGTTTTTTATCACCTGATCCACACCTCCAGTTAAATGGTTATAATCAGATATACTGGTTAATGGGAGATAAGGGTCTCACAAAATCATCAGCCCATTGCAACAATGAGGTGTACAAGTCGTTGTGTTGAAAAAAGAACTTTACAACTTCGGTGGTGCGGGGGAGGAACAGATGGGGGGGAGTTGGGGGAGTATGGGAAGGGATGGTAAGGGGAAACAAAGAGGAGGCAACAAATGCTTGATAAGAAATGTACTCGTTATCTTGCCCATGTAATTGTAACTCATCTGCACGGAATTCTCCCAATAAAAATAATAAATGAATAAAAATCATCAGCCAGGCTGGTTTTGAATAATGAACCTCATGTCTCTGCCTTTGGAGAAGCTGGAATTATGGGGGTGAGCTAGGAGTGTCAGCGTATGCATTTTCTGGGAGTGTCCAATGCAGGATAGGGGCTGCACAAACCTTCCTTGCATCAATTGTCACCTACACATTTTTCCATTTACAAAGGAACTGTGAAGGACAACCAGGCTCACAGTGATGACGGGCTATGAGTCATTTCTTGGAGAATTGCAAAGAAATGATGTAAAATTGTCTTCAAACATTCTTATTTCCTAGGAGAACTGCTATTCAAAGATTCTCAGGAATTGCCTTTTCTCTTGTCTATCCTCAACAGCAGAACTTGTTTCTATTATCTAATTCAAGCCAAAGAAAATGAAGCATTGTTGATGATCTTTGTTTTCTAAATTGAACAATAATATATGAAGTGTTGAGCTGTCCTCTTGGATCAAAAGAGTCTGTTCAGCGGTCAAGGACATTTTTCGACTCATTGCCAGCAGAATGCTAGTCAAGAAATCCCAATGTGCTCCAGCTCTGTGTGCCATCCTGTGCTTTAAAATGTTTTAATATCATGAAAAAAGCTAGAAACATACTGTGGTTTCTTCTCAGTTCATATTCAATCCTAATGAAAAGAAAGTAGCCCAGGTTCTTCTGTTATCTTTTATATGTATTTTCTGAGAAATTATAGTAAATGACCTTGAAACTCACAGAATAAGAAAACTATAACCATTGCATAATTTTCTTTTTTCCAGGACCCAGTACTTGAACTCTGTAGCTGATGCTTTTTCTCACTGGCTGGTGCCCTACCACCTGAACCACTCTCCCAACCCTGAGTTTTTATGCAGCTTTTCCATATGGGCATCAGATTTGACATGGCTGCCGTTGACAGGAGTGTGCTAGCTGGTGGACTTCCTCGAGATTTCAAGGTGTGGCTTTCCATGCATAAAGAATCTCCTGAGGACAGCAGAGACCCTCAAGGATCCTACACAGGAGAACAAGGAAAACCTTTTCTAAGAGGCTGTCAACCTCTGTGCAGGTCTGAGGCACACAGGGAAGCACATTTAAGAGAGCTGAGGGAGAGCTGGGCACTGGTGGTCCATATCTGTCATCCTAGCTACTGTGGAGGCTAAGATCTGAGGCTTGAGGATTAAAGCCAGGTTGGGCAAGAAAGTTCATGAGATTCTTATCTCTAATTAGTCACCAAAAAAACCAGAAGTGGAGGCATGGATCAAGTAGCAGAGCACTAGCTCACAGCAAAACAATCTCAAGGATAATATGTAAGCCATAAGTTCAAGAAAAAAAGAAAGAGGGAGAGAAAGAGAAAGAAAGAAAGAGAGAAAGAAAGACAGGAAAGAAGGAAGGAAAGAAGGAAGGAAGGAAGGAAGGAAGGAAGGAAGGAAGGAAGGAAGGAAGGAAGGTAGGAAGGGAGGAGGAAGGGAGGGAGGGAGGAGGAAGGGAGGGAGGGAGGGTAGGCAAGCCAGCGGGCTGATAGAGTGGACCATACTCCAATCATGGAATGACTATGGTGATTAATTATTACCATAGCAACAGAAATACAGTGGAGGAGAAGTTCAGAAATACTAAAAGAATTACAGAGTTTTGATCACTGTTGACCAAAGGAAGAAGAAATAAACACAGAAGAATCAAGGAGGAAAATGGCTGGTGGCTGTGCAAATTGCCACCCAAGCTCCTGAACTAAGGTGTGTCCACTGATTTCCTCATGCCAGAATTTAGATTGGCATTGTACACACACACACACACACACACACACATGCACGCACGCACGCATGCACCCATGCACATGCAGGAGCGCCAGAGAGGATGAGGCTTCAACTCTAAATCTGGTATTCAATATAGATGCAACACTGAGGACAAGGTGGGGTGGGAGGGGTGTGGGTCTGCTTGTTTCCCCCAAACACTGTGGACAGGCAGTGGCAGCAGGAGGAAGAGGAGGGAGAATGCATAGGACCAGGCATTCAGGGACAGGGGAGAGTTCAGGTCAAAAAGGAGATTGGACAAGAATTTGTGGAAGTTAGCAGTGTGTGTGTGTGTGTGTGTGTGTGTGTGTGTGTGTGTGTGTGTGTGTGGCCGGTGTGAGTATGCGGAGTGTGAGAGGCCGGGGTATGTGTGAGGTGTGTGAGAGGTCGGAGTGTGTGTGGGGTGTATATGAAGTGTGTGAGGGGCTAGTTGTGTGTGGTGGCTGGGGTGTGAGGGGGTGTTGTGAGGTGTGTGAGGTAAGCGTGAGGTGTGTGGAAGGCCAATGTGGGTGTGTCAGTGTGAAAGGCCGGGGTTTGGGTATAGGGGTGTGTGTGTGAGGTCGGGGTGTGTGAGGCTGGGGTGTGTGTATGTGTGTGTGTGTGAGGCCAGGGTGAGTGTGGTGTGTGTAGAGGCCAGAGTGTGTGTGGTGTAAGGCCAGGGTATGTGAGGCTGGGGTGTGTGTGTGTGTGTGTGTGTGTGTGTGTGTGAGGCCAGGGTGAGTGTGGTGTGTGTGTGAGGCCAGGGTGTGTGTGGTGTAAGGCCAGGGTATGTGAGGCTGGGGTGTGTGTGTGGGGGGGAGTGGCCAGGGTGTGGGGGGGAGGTATGTGTGAGGTATGTGAGAGGCTGGGGTGTGTGAGATGTGAGTGAGGTGTGTGTGTATGTGTGAGGTGTGTGTGAGAGGCTGGGTATCAGGGACAGCACCAGGGGACAAAGCAAACCGAGGACACTTTCTGTGGCTGCCACCCGGGGACTTCCGAGGCCAAAGCTGCTGCACAGGTGCCGTATGTCCCCAGGGCTCCACCGGCTAAAGAGACAATGAACATGGAGCCGGGCAGGGTTCTGAACACTCAGCTACCAATTTAGTTCCACACGCAAATGGTGGGAAACAAATTGCATTCACATTCAAGCAAAATTAGTTCTGGGTGGCATTTTTAGACAAGACTGCAGATGTGAGCCCAGCCTTCCATTCCTGGAGGGCCGAGCCTGCTTCTCAGAGCACTTGGGTCCCTAATTATTGTGCATTTATTTTTTTCAGAGAGAAATGGCTTGATACATTGCATTTGCCCCATGTGGAAATGCATAACTAGCATAAAAGAAAGGGAAGGAAGGAAGGAAGGAAGGAAGAAAAGAAGGAAGGAAGGAAGGAAGAAAAGAAGGAAGGAAGGAAGGAAGGAGACAGAAGATGGGAGGGAGGAAGGGAAAGAGAGAGACAGAGACAGAGACAAAGAGAGAGACAGAGAGAGACAGAGAGAGAAATAGCAATAGCAGTGGCATTCTGAGGTCAGTCTGCATTTGGGCATACCAAATACAAATTTAGAGCTTTTGATAAGTCATTACAAATTGGAAAAGTTGGACCACCCAGGTAGGTATGATGTGGGGGGCTCAGTTTTTATAGAGGCATCCTAAAACTCTTGCATATATCAGTGAGACAGCTCCATGTGGGGGTACATGCCTGTAGTCCCAGCACTGAGGAGGCTGAAGTAGCAGCTTCTGAGATGAAGACCTATTGGGCAACAGAGAAAGTTCCAGGCCAGTCTGAGATACAGAGCCTGACTCTCCCCCAACTTCAAGCACCCCCAAAAGCAGCAAGTGAGGTGATATTTTGTGCTGTGTCTGCTAAGATCAAGACAAAACACATTTACTGTGTGTTTACAAGTTGACTAGAAAACATTATGGCCCTAAGAGAAGCCATCATTATCCACGAGAATTTGTAAACAGGAAGCAGAGAATTCCAGGACTGCAGAACCACAGAACTGTGGTTAAGTATTGCAGTAACTATACTTACAGTATTAGCTGCTGGTCAACCTTCGCATTTGAAAATAAAGGGCTGGGAAGGTGGCTCAGTGGTAGAGCGCTTGCCTTGCATGCCTGAGGCCCTGGGTTTGATTCCTCAGCACCACATAAGCAAAAAGAAAAAAGCCAGAAGTGGTGCTGTGGCTTAAGTGGTAGAGTGCTAGCCTTGACTGAAGAGCTGAGGGACAGCGCCCAAGCCCAGAGTTCAGGCCCCACCACCAGACTCCCCCCCAAAAAAATAAAAATAAATAAATAAAACAAGTCAGGTGTTGGTGGCTCATGCCTGAAATCCCAGCTACTCAGGAGGCTGAGATCTGAAGATCACGGTTTTAAGCCAGTCTGGGAAGGAACATCTAGGAGACCCTTATCTCCAATTAACCACAAAATAGAAATGTGGCTCAAACGGCCTTGAGCACAAAAGGCTCCAGGATAGTGCTCCCACCCTGAGTTCAAGTCACAGGAACCGTACAACTTTTTTTTAAAGTATACATAGGTACAATAACTCTGAAGATCATTTTGTCACTTTAAACACTCCTTGATTCTCTCACACTAAATTTCCTCAATGTAGTCTTCTTTCTTTTCAGCCACATGAAATGGTGTTTATTTCTGCAGAAACAAACTGAAGCATGGAACCTAATGTCTATCAAGGGTTAATCAATTTCAAAACCGGCATGGCTTTTTGGTGTACTTATTAACTTCTTACTTATTTATAGATTATCTTTTTCCTTGTATGAAGATTTAAACTATTGCTGTTTACTAATAAGCATTTACCTTTGCAAACCAAAATCATAATTAATAATAAAAAGTAAGTGTAAAGTGATGTCTATGTGATTGCTCATACTTGTCAGTGATAAACACTGATAAACACTGCAGCCTGTATGACCACAGGTTATTTATTTTTCCATATGAGCACATAATTGTTATTGCTATCTGTTGGCAATTAGTAATGACGCTACTCTAGCTAGCGTGATAATGTCTCAACATGAAGAGTAATCACACATCTCCCAAGGTACATTGACTTCAGAGAGTTACAGCCACAAAAATCCATACACACAGGACTTTTAATGAACTTTCTAAATGAACTTTTAAAATACACTGATTTGATTTGGGCATCAGTGGTTCATGCCTGCCATTCTAGCTCATCAGGAGACTGAGATATGAGGATCACACACAGTTGGAAGGTAGTAAGTTCTATGAGATTGTTACTTACTGCTACAACCACAACTCCCCACTAATACCATAGTTTGGTTACTTTGGCAAAAGTCAAAACTTGACTCAATCTTAAAGTTAGCTTTCCTATTCTATTGTTCTTCTTCTTTCTACCTATTGTTTATAGATTTCCTTTCTATTTTTCTGTTTATTTCCATTTCTTTGTTTTTTAATGTCTGAATTTCTTTTTATTTTTGTATTTATCTTAATTGTAATGATACTGTACAGAGGCATTACAGTTACATGAGCAAGGTATTGAGTACATTTCCTATGGAGCATTGTGACCTCCTCCTTTGTTTTGCCCCTACTATCCCTTCCCTCCTCACATGCCCAACTCCTCCTCTCCCCTCCACCAAGATGTAAAGTTCATTTTCAACATAGTGTCTTGTACATCTCGTTGTTACAATGGGTCAACCTGTATCCTTATTTCAGCATTTTGTTATTTCCTTTCTTCTCCCCAAATTAGAAAAATGTATATACAAGATGCAGGGTACCAGAATGAAATACAGTGTGATAGGAAATTAAGTTCTTGTATATTCTAGGAAGACATTTTGCCATTAAAAAAGCTACACTCATGACCCTATTTATTACTCTTATTTCATTAATTACTTTCTCTTTTTATTAATAATTTTTTACTTTATTTAATTTTTAGTCTATCTTGGCAGTATTTTTGGCTCACTTGAGCTGACATTGCTAATCTCTTCTCGAGTGTCCTGAAACATTACTTACTGACTATAGACTGTCTTTTTTTTCTAATACCAGCATTTGTAACTGCACAGTTCCTTTGCTGCCTTGCTCTTAACTGGCGCTCACACAGTTTGACAAAAATGTATTTCCATTTTAATTTAGTACAAAAATTTTAATTTCTCTTGCAGCTTCTCCTTTAGCCAATGTGTTATTCAAAGTGTAATGTTCAAGTTGCAAATATTTTGACAGTTTTTCAACTGTGTCTCTTAGTGAGCACTGGTTCCATTCCGTTCGGCTGTGCTTTACACTTCCTGTGATTTTATTTCCTACAAATATGTGTTGCTGGAAGTGTGGGACACGTCCCCAAATGCTCCACACATGAGCAGGAGGAAGGAGCTCTGAACTCTCCATCAGCATGAGCGGCTGCACATCTGGACAACTATATCCTTAATATGTTTTTAGTCCACTGCCAGTTACTGATGGGGATAGTTACTATTTCCAAAAGCCAGCATATTTTTAACTTGTCTTTTCCCTTCCATCCTTAATTGCCAAATGCCTTTAATGTCATGGTAACAAAAGGAGACACGTGACCTCTTCATTACTTTTTGTTGTTGAGTATGTGAGCTCAGTGACTTGTGCTGTCAGGTGGCCTCTTCCTTCAAGACTGATGCTCTACCCCGTGGGCCACACCTCACCTCCAATCTTCCACCACTTAACTCCAGATAAGGTTTTGTTGTGTTTTTCTTTTAAACCATGACTCTCAGATTTCAGCCTCCTGAGTAGCAAGGATTACACTGGCACGAGGCTTGTGTTTTGTTCTTAATTTTCCCTACAAACATTTATCCTAAAATCTATAAACTGAGCCAGTTTCTTTTTTGTAAAACGTTTTTATATTCTTTAAGTCATTGTACAAAGTTGTTGCCACTCACACAGCAGTTTATATGTACATTGCATCTTGACCAATTCCCCCTTTTGAATTCTCACACATTCCTCCCCTACCCACCCCTTCCCTCACATTTTGTAATTTTTTAGGATATATATCATTTTTTTGGCCATTTAACAACACGTATATTACTTACCATAGCCTGTGTCAGTGGTTCAACATCTACGCCCAAGATGGATGTCCAGTCAGCCTCTGGAGGCCGCACTAGCTTCCCTCTGCCCGTCCTAATGCTGTGTGTATTTGTTCTTGCAATACCTCCTTTAGTGGAGAACTTTCCCCGGGTCCCCAGGGAACAGGAGAATGCTTGATTTTTGCCTTGAACTTGAATTCAAACCCCTATGCTTTCCCTCAAGTTTTCCACTCCCAACCTTTCTTCCCAACCTCTTTAGCCTTGTGCGTATTTCTGACATTCACTTTGAATCGGAGATAAGGGTCTCAGAGTTTTTTTTTTAATGTTTTTTATTATAAAAATACTGTACAGAGGGGTTACAGTTACATGAGTAGGGTAATGAGTACATTTCCTATCGAGCATTGTTACTTCCTTCTTTGTTTTTGGCTCCAAACTGTGAGTCTCAGATCTCAGCTTCTGCAGTGACGAAGATTATAAATGTGAGCTGGCCATTACAAAATGGCAGATACACGTCTTAAACTTAAAAATATGTCAAATAGCCTATGAATCCACTTTTGATTAATATTTTTAACTGAGTAATTGAAAGTAGAGTACTGCTTGAAGATCATTTTCCTGAAGGAAAGGTATTTCTTCCTTTTTTTCTTTTTAAATGAAAAGTCCATTAGCAGTTCCATTAATGGTGCAATTTCCACTCCTTTGTAAGTGAAGTTATTCTCATTAAAAAAAACATCTCATAACTTCCTACTGCCAACTTTGTAAAATTTTAGTGTTGAAGTCTTGAAGTTGGCTATTTTTCATCAGCATAGAATTATGAAAATACCATATGTGTGCATTTTATATCTGCTGTGGCTCCTGACTGAGAAAGCCATATCATGTAGCTGTATCCTCAATTAAGAAAACAGTTCACACAGTAGTTTGCTATTCCACTATTAAATGAGGAGTAAACAATTTTTGGTGATGTACATGCTATTCTCCAAGTACCTCATGCTCTGAGGCAGAACTTCAATATCATGCTTTAGCTGTGTACTTAAATGACTTCAAAGCCTGTGCCTTTATTTGTGAATAAGAGATATTTTCTTACCAAATCCTGAAGGGCCTGTGTTTAAATTCTTTCCTACGGTGAGTACAATTACATTCCGGTAGTAATGCACATGAAATTGACAAACAGTAACTAGACTATGCTTCTTTTAGTTTTATTTTGTGCAATAAGAATACATTATGCATGACATTACTTTAAAGAGCTGTAGGAAAATAACACACCTGCTTATTTTCCTCCTGATTGTATAGGATATTTTTATCTACCAGAAAGAAACTTCCTCTTAGCTACTATGTAAATAATGCTATTTTAAACCAGAGAAAATTATTAATTAAACTATGAACTTGTGTGAATGCTTAAATGTGATAGACATATGGAAGGGTGAGCTGCATTTAGACTACTTTAAGAAGAAAATGGCTGGGGCTAGGGGTGTAACGTGGTAAGGAGTTTGTGCCTAGTATGTGAAAGGTATTACGTTTAATACCTCTCACCACAAAAGATGAAGAAAATAACAAGCAGACCAAAGCATCTAGAATACGTGAACAGGACTTAAATAGTCAACACTGAATGATGAGATCAACAATGTCGCCTTTTATGCAGCTCTTCCTTCTTCTATCTCCTTGCTTCTCCATCTCATCTCTCTTAGTACATGACTATACAACCAAACTCCTCACAATTTGATATGTATTATGGAAAAGCCTGAACTAGAGAAGGCAGATTCTTGTCATTCTTATTTCATTCTAACCGACATTATTTTTACAATGGAAAATGAGCAAAATTAATAGCTTATCATCTAAGCTGAGTAAGCTTTTATGAGATACATTGAGTATTCAAAGCCCAGTCTATCACTCCCATAAACTAATGACTGGCAGGTTGTTCTTTCTGAGAAAAAAATGTCCTCACTCATGTGGCACCACTGAATGTTACCTATAGTCACTCCTTATCCTGTACATCTATTCTTACTCTAATAAAAATCTGTACTTTGAGTTGTAGGACGCTTTATCTACATATTACACCTCTTTTGGTAAGTGTGTGTGTATCCATATTCCTACCCCATATTCTGAAAGTTATTTATAGAATAGCTATAGCTATTCTATTGTTTTTCTTTAGGAAAAAAATAAGACACGTAAAAACGAAAGTAAGAAATGAAGACAGGATAGAGAAAGAAGGAAAGATGTAGAGAAGAGAGGAAGAGGAAGGCATGAAGAAAAAGAGTTAGGAAAGGAGGAGGGAAAAGAGAAAGGGAAGGAAGGAATGAGGGAAACAGAGAAGGAAGCAGGCTTAAACAAAGATGCTACAAACCTTACATGAATGGATGAGAGCTAAAATTTCTAACCTCATTTCAGCACTTATTAATCTTCAGTAAAGTTTGTAAGATGTGACAGATTGGCTCTAAGGTGCCTATGAATTCAAGAAGTACACTTATAGACCTACTTGCTCTATGTGTGAAAAACAAAAATTTAAGCAATATTTCTATTTTCAGACAAAAGTTCTTGCCAATCCCTACAGCTATTTTAAACATGATAGTCTTGAGATCCTTCTTAGCCTCATCTTGACAATAGAAAGAGGCATTGAAACATATAGGTAAATTTTAGTCACCATAAAGGGTCAGGATGATCCATATTTTACAGTTCATGAGGAAATGTAGAGAAATAGGAAAATGAGGATTCCATCGTTGACTGAGATAATTTTATATAAAAATGCCAGAATAAGAGTTGACTTTATATTAAAAAGTTAATGCATGTGCCAGAGCCTATGCCAAGTATTTTAGATGTATTTCAGACTACAGAACTGGTACAACTAGATGTGTGTACTACAAATAGGAAAATTCAAGCAGGTACAAAGGACTCATGATATTACCAAATTCCCTTTTCCTCTTAATTCCTCTTAATATCATCCCTACCAAAACCAGTCTTCCTGAACAAGTACAGGGGGCCGATAAATACATGAAGAAATGCTTCATATCCCTCACCATAAAGAAAATAAAAATCAATGCAACATTGTAATTCCATCTCACTTCAGTCGGAATGGCACTATTAAAAATGTGAGCAACAAGAAATGCTGGAGGGGGGGCAGGGAACAGGAAAGCAAACCCAGCACTGTACTGTTACTACAGGCTGCATCAGTGTACTATGTAATCTAGAGTAACCACTGTATTGTTACTACATGCTGCGTTAGTGTACTATATAACCAAGAGTAACCAGTGTATTGTTACCATGTGATGCATGAGTGTACTATGTAACCAAGAGCAACCACTGTATCGTTACTATGTGATGCATGAATGTACTATGTAACCAAGAGTAACCACTGTATTGTTACTACGTGCTGCATGAGTGTACTATGTAACTGAGATTAACCACTGTGGGAATCAGCAAGGAGATCCCTGGAAAGGGAACACAGAACACTGCGTGATACACTGTGATGTGCTGATGCACAGGACACACTTCTGGGAACTGATCTGAAAGATGGCATGATAATGACAAGGTGCAGCAAAGGTCTCTGCACACCCCTTGATACCCTTATAAAAAGCCCAAATTAACATCAGTTCTGTGGACCAGATGAGGAGACAGCAGATTCGTTCTATCCCCTTCACCCCAGTAACACTTTATACCTTGTTTCTCTTGAAAATTTATTAATATACAGGTAAACCCAGATTAATGCATTGTTTAAAACCATTGAGCATATCAAATCATTGAATACATGTAGAGCAAGAAATAATGACTTTGGTTCTTTTAAAACACAGATTTTTTTTTTCTTTTTCCAGTCCCTGGGCTTGAACTCAGGGCCTGGGCACTGTCCCTAAGCTCCTTCACTCAAGGCTTGAATAATACCACTTGAGCCATAGCACCACTTCCAGTTTTTTCTGTTTATCTGGTATTGAGGAATGGAACCCGGGGCTTCATGCAAGCTAAGCAAACCCTCTACCACTAAGTCATATTCTAGCTTTTTTTTTCTTTTCTTTTCTTGAGGAAACAGGATATTTGAAGGCAATAATCTCTAAAAGATTAATAATCTCCATGCTATAAACACCAAGGAATTATAATAATCTCCCCCCAAATCCATGAGACTCTTATTTCCAATTAACCAGGAAAATGCTGCAAGTAGAATGGTGATTCATAAGGTAGAGATCCAGTGCGGAGTGAAAAAGGGAAGAGAATTCTGCCTACGAGTTCAAGCCTAGTACGGTCATCCCACGAATCAGAAATATAAGAAATAAAAACTAATCAGTGTTGCTATAATGAGATTTTATATATATATATATATATAGAGAGAGAGAGAGAGAGAGAGAGAGACAGAGAGACAGAGAGAGGGAGAGAGAGAGAGAGATTCACAAGGAAGAACTAACTAGTCACCTTACTTGTATTGTTTGGAAGCCAGACCAATGCCTTTCTGCAAATTGTTCTCTACTCTTCTCATGATCATCAGAGTCAATATTGTACTGTTCCAATTTTCTGCTTTCAGGAGTGACACCAAATATGATTCCATTCCTATTATACAAAGCTTAAGCATATTGGTGTTTATTTGCTGCTATTAACAGAAAAACATAATTTGTATAGACATATAAATATTTGATCAGAAGAAAGAATATTTGATCAGAAGAAAGAATATGATTACATTTAGCAAATATGAAACTCAAGACATAGAATGACTATATCTTCTATTTAAACAACATATACTTTATAACAGCAACACACTATTCTGGATTCAAATAATCTGAAAACAAAGCTTATTTTCATCCACCTTATACTAAAGAATTTCTTCACATAGATTCTTTATCCACAAAATGCAAGAAATGATTGTTTCTCACAGAATTATGTTAGACCTAATTTAATATTAAAATAGTGTGGAAATCCTGGTCAACCCAAAAGAATTAGTGTTCTGCTATTTACTACTTAGGCAACTGTAGTCATGTGAAGTCCAGTAATCAGATTGCAGTTACAATTCATTCTCTTCTATCATAGTAGATAGTTAGTTTATAACATAAATCAATTTAATCACTAATTTATAAAGTCAAATACTTAAATGTTTGGATAAACAGGCTTGTAAATACTGCACTGGAGAGGCTGGAATGGAAGGGTGATCAATTCAAGGCCTGTCCCGGCTACAACATGAGACTCCATCTTACAAAGAAACAAAGCAAAGTCGAAACTAAGGAAAGATGGGCAACTGAGTAAATTTTCTTTTACTAAACAAATAGAATAAATTTATTTGAAAATGACAGGGAAGCTGTCTGTGAAGGAGAAGTAACAAGAATCTTTCTGTGAGGAAGGAGGCCAAGGAGGGGCCCATAGGACCTTTTGTTGTGGAATTAAATCATTGTGTTTGGAATGCATGTTATTTGTCTAGCTAAAGTGACACTGTTTATTATGCCCTCCTTCTTATCTTCTTTTTCATTTTTTTTTTTTTTTTGGTCATGGGGATTGAACTCTGAGCCTGAGTGCTGTCCCTCAGCTCTTCAGCTCAAGGCAAGCGCTCTACCACTTGAGCCACAGCACCACTTTCAGTTTTCTGGTGGTTGATTGGAGATAAGAATCTCATAGACTTTCCAGTCTGGGCTGGCTTTAAAATATGATCCTCTAATCTCAGCCTCCTGAGTAAGTAGGATTACAGGCATGAGCCACTAGCGTCCAGCCTTATCTTCTTTTATAGCACTGAACACAATAACAAGTACAAATGTAAGCTTGAATATGATTCCATTTTATCTAAAAAGTCCCCCAACTCTAAAGAACTGGAAAAGTCAACTCTCTTATTTACCAATATATCCTCATTATCTTGCAGGGCTTTATTTATAACACATATTTTGTAAATAATTTTATGATTATATGATCAATAAAATGAATAAATATCTCATTCACTTTTAGTCATTAAATGAATCCAGGGGAATTTTACTTCAAATTTCTTTAGGGTCTTTTCTTTACAACACCACACAGCCATATAATCACAATCACAGCTTAATGGTGTTTTGTATTTTTCTTAGCACTTGAAAAGTTATTTCTCCAAAATATTCTATGAACTAGAAATATAAATTTACCATCTCTACCTCTGATTTTTATTATATAAGTTTATAGGGTCATAGTCTGATAAGTTGAAATTAAGGGCTTCTATGTTCTAACCTCTGAAACCAACTAAATATGATTATATAATAAAATCCTCCTTTTTTTAAACTGTAAACTGAGAAAATATTGAAAGTATTTTATGGGTAATGTCATTATATTTTGAAGTACACATACATATTTACATATCAAAGCACATATACCATATATGTATATATAATTTCCTATCCATCTTAGCATCTCAAAATATGCTTATATTTATTACCTCATTTGCATATGCTATGTATAATCCAATTTTCCCTGAAAGCTAGTGAATATGTATTTCATTTAATTTTATGTTTCCTTGTATTCTCACATATTTTTAACACCTTTCGGGCAGGTGTGCTGTAAAATTTAATGCCTTGTGCCATTTTTATATCACCTGAAGTTTTCTCATTTTATGAGTAGCTCTGGTTTTTAACCTTTCCCTAGTCCCTCAATGTATAAAATAAAACGTGTATAACATTTAATTATAATGTATCAGAAAACAATAAAGGATCAAACTTAAATCAATTATATAATCTTGCAGCCTTCCAATCATTTGAATATTTCAACTGATGGCTTATTTGGCTGTAGTTAATACAGGCTAACTAAATAAAAAGGAGTTTCTAAATACATTTCTGCACAGGGGCCAGCTTGCTGACTGAATGCTTCTTAGGCAAAATTTAAAAGAAGGTTAAATTCAGCTTGGCAAGATTCAAGGGCCTTCAAATTCTAGCACGAAGCAAATATTACTGACATGTTTTCTGCTTGTTGTATTTCTTATGTTTTCAGTTCTCTGAGTTTTGGATTGCTGAGGTAGGAAATGTTTTGTGAGTTTAGGACAATCAAAGGAATTGCCCTCCCTTTATCTACGTGAACTTTGTGGCAAAAATCTCTGACATTAAGAATTCTCATGAAAGGTGAACTTGCTTGGGATGTAAATCACTTCTTTATGTGAAAGTCAGAGTAGCAGCACCTCAGAGGAAGCCTTGGGCCCTGTAATCTCTTCCTCCCTCTGAAGGTAATAGTATTTTACCAATAAGGCTTGAGTGGCTGTTGGTGAACAAATGAATCCATCTGTGAGCAATTCACAAATAACTTTCATAGAGAAGCCTCAGAAGATGATCAACCTATTTGTGGAACATTGATGTTTATCAAGGCAAATCCATTTCTGAACTTTAATTTTCTTCTTATATACTAGCCACTAACATCTTTTAAAAATGATTGTAATTTGTATCTTCTTATTATAGTAATACCTACTAAGTTATTGAAAAAATGCATTGGTACACATTTTTTAACTATGCTCTTTGATGTTATCTTACTGAAAAGTGTTCTAGAAACATCTTCCCTTGTTGGACATGACCCATTCATTTCATCACTACACAAGCCATTCATTACATCACCACGTGATTTTATGTCATTCTCTCACATGGCATGTGGCAATGCTCAGAATGTTTAGCTCTTTCCATCATTCCTTGTATCAGATAAAAAATAACATGGGGGAAAAATCACAAGTTAAGAATGTTCAAATACTTCCAGGATGGGCAGGAGATATCACCTGATCTTGTGATAATACTAAAGGCATTTGGGGAAAATGTTGACCAACAGGGCCAAAAATAATGGTGTATATAACTGGGAGGTAAACTTATTCCCGTTGACTGTTCTTGGCAAAGCTTTGTGACGAAGCCCAATTTATAAGTCCTGGTACAAAACTAAGTGTGTCTCTGTGCCCTACCTGGGATTGAACCATCCAATAAATCATCACTGTCTATGTCTCATCTCAGGCTCTTTTCAGGGAAATTGGGTTAAGTGTGATACACTGAGCAGAGAAAGGAGGCTTCTGTAGGCTGATGGAATTGGGAAGAAGGAAGAAGGGGTGATGGAAATGAAGATGTGGACTCTTATTTATGCTGAGCACAGTTTAAAATATTTCAAAACTGATGGTAAAAAAATACTTTTTTTAAAAAAAAAAAAAAGGCTCGCACTTGTAATTCTATCTATTCAGGAGGCTTAGAGCTGAAGATTACAGTTTGAAGCTAGCTCAGACAGGAAAGCCATTAGACTCTTAGCTTCTATTAACCAGAGAAACAGCTGCAAGTGAAGGTATGGCTCAAGTGGTAGAGTGCCAGCTTGGAGCAAAAAAATTGCTAAGGGTCAGCTGTGCCTGCTCTGAGTTTGGGGACAGATGTTTTATGGTAAAGGATGTCATTGACATGGGATAGCTGCTCACTGACTTATGCCAAGGTCTGGAAATCCTAAAGAGATATGGCAGTCTACAAAGGACTCACACTGTTAAAAAATGGGCCCAGCATAGGAATAAAGGTAGTGAAATTACAAGACAAAGTGTTCCCTGGAAACCATGGCTTGGGTGGGAAAGCAAACACATCACTTACTGCTGAGGATCCAGAACTGAGGTGAGAAATCCTGAGAATCCGGAGTGTCTCAAAAGCAGAAATTCCTCTCAGTCCAGACCAGGGAAGAATGTTTCTTTTCACGTGGGCCTGTGTGTATCTGTGCAGGACAGTGGTTATTCTCCAAGTCTGTCTCATTCCCAGTCAGTCTTGACTGACCCAGGGCAGTAGGCAGCCATTTCCCCTGAAAGAAAATATCTGCCTACTTCAAAAAGAAGCAAAAAAGACAAATGAATACTACAAATGCAATAACATGTATCAAGAAAATGAATGGATCCTGAGGACAAGAAATTATGCAAACAGGGAATGTAGATGTAGATACTTGAGAATTTCAGAATTCCCTGACATTAGCACAACTCCTGGAATTTCTTTATATAGGGCATCTGTAGCTTAGTTTTTTTGTTCTTTCTTTCCTGTCTTGGGGCTTGAACTCAGGGCTTGGGCACTGTCCCTGAGCTCAAGGCTAGTGCTCAAAACTAACCCTCTACCACTTTGAGCCACAATTCCACTTCCAGCTTTTGAGTGGTTAATTGGAGGTAAGAGTCTCACAGGGACTTTTCTGCCTGGGCAGAAACCATATTCCTCAGAACTCCTGAGTAGTTAAGATGACAGGTGTGAGCCACCAGCACCTGGCTTGCAGCTTAGTCTTAATAGGGTAAATCTAAAAATTGCAAACCAGAAATACAAATGATACTAAGTTCTGAATATGTCAGTGATGAATGGCGTGTTATTGGGGATGCATGGAAGACAGAATATTAGAATGCAGAGAACATGCACATCTGGGAAAGGACCAGCCATGTGATCTGCTGTGGAGGGAACCAGCAGTGGCTTTCCTTATGAAGCCAAGGAGTCTCCTTTAACAGGAACACTTGCAACTTTGAGCAGATCTGTGGAGATTCACTTTGGCTACATCTATACATAGTGAAAACCAGAAATTCTGCCAAGGAATTTTGCTTTTTGGTTTCTATACTGGTACCGAGGCTTGAACTCGGGACCTCACCCCCGCAACCCATGAGCTACAGCAATACTTTTGTTCTATTTGCTTGTTTGTTTTGTTTTTGCTTGTTAAGTGGAGATAAGAGTCTCATGGATTTTTCTGCCAGAGTTGGCTTCTCATATCTCATATCTTTCTCATTACAGGTATGAGTCCTTAGTACTTTAGAATTGTTAACTATTCTACTGTAGCTAAAGAAACAGCTCAGAAATGTTGATAACTATGTTTTTTTAAATACTCCCCTTACCTACATATAGATGTAGCCTCTTAATTAAACTACTGATGAGATTAATGAAGACACACACTGGCGGGAGAGGTAAGAATATATAGACATCTCAAGTGAAATTTGAGAAGTTCCAAAGCTCTCAGTTGTCTAAGAATTTCTTGTTACTGGGGAAAAAATGTTATTTTTCCTCTTGCTTCTCTTCACTGTGCATAAACACAGCCTTTGATAGATTTTTTAGAAAATTCTGCTACATTCGCTTCTTTCCTTTACTTTTCCGGAATTATTTATCTTTTTGTGTGTACTTGTACTGGGGCTTGAATTTAGGGCTATCTGATCTCATTATTTTTTTTTCTTGTTGTTATTTGTTTTAGTTTGACCTTTAACTCAAGATCGAAGCTCTAGCATTTGAGCGACCTCCATATCTGGGTTTTTGCTGGTTAACTGGATGTAAGAGTCTCACAGACTTTCCCGCCTGGGCTGATATAACCCTAAATACTCAATCTTAGCCCCCCCCCCAATTAACTAGGATTATAGGCAAGAGCCACCTGTGGCCTGTTTCTAACTCCTCTTAGTTGATAAATAAAAGGCTGTGTTTCTGTGACACATAATTCAGCGCTTTTTATAAAGCTTCAAAACTGTGTTGGAATGGGAATTTGGAGTTTGAGGTTGATCAAATAGGCAAGACTCTAAGATTTTCATAAAAAGATTTTGTTCTCTTCACTTTACCAATACCTTAACAAGAAATGTCCTGTGTTTGCCCCTGGCCACTAGATAAAACAGTGACAGGTCATCACGGAACTCAATGCCTTCTGGTAAAGTAGATTTATTTCTTTCTTATATAAGGTCTCAAGGGCAAGCATTCTCAGCAGTGATCGCCTGTGGGGTGAAAGAAATGTACTCTGCTCACACTCAAGGAGGACATGAGACATTAAAAATTTAAGACTCACACCAGCTCCCTAACCCACACTACTGCCTCAAAGACACTTTATAACACATTACAAATATATGCATATATATGTATAAATTTGTATGCATATTTATGTACAAATTTTATTTTTATATGATATACATACACACACACACATGTGCGCACACACATTTGGCTGGACTCACCTTAATTTGTGATGGGAATCTCCAGAAATGAATGTCTTCTCCATCATGCTCACTGTACCCAGTGAGTGGCCAGTGAAACCATGGTGAGCAGATATATTCTTCATGCACAGAACTCTGGGAGGGACCTGAACCTCTGTGTGCATGCGCAGAGTGGAGCTTCTTCGTAGCTCGCCCTGTCCACTCCTCCCAGCTTCCCAGTGATGGCAGAGAAGACAGTGCACAAGCACAGTGATGGAAGGCCTTTGCGCATGTGCAGTGATGCAAGGGGGGAGGGCCTGTGTGTGTGCACAGTCATGGGGGAGGTTGTGCACATGCGCAGCGTGGTAAGTCTTCATAGCTCTCCCAGCCTGCTACTCCCGGCTCACCAGTATGGCGGAAGAGCCTGTGCACATGCGCAGTGATGGCGGAGGGGCCTGCGCACACGCGCAGTGGTGATGGGGAATGCTGTGCGCACGCGCAGAGTGGAGCTGCTTCAGGGCTCCCTTGCCTGCTCCTTCCAGCCCGCCACCTGGTGATGGTGGAGTGGGCTGTGGATAGAATAGAAGTGGCAGAAGAGGAAGCTGTAGATACCCTGAGGTACCTCAGGGCCGTCTCACCTGCACGCATCCAGCTGCCTTTATTGGGATTCTAAAACAATGGCCGATCTAGCCCTTGGCCGATCACTGGGTCCTGCCTGCGCTACCTCCCCTTCCAACCCAGGAGCAGCCCAGCAGGGCAAAGCCCAGCGGAGGGGGGGCGGTGCTCAGGTTCTCAAGGTCATGTCAAGGTCGTTAGGGGCAGGACGCTGGCCTGCTAACACATTATATGGCATAAGCAAGTCGAACATACAGGAACTCTTCGTTTTGCCAGTCCTGGGGTCGAGCAGGTGCCAGGACGTTGCTCACTGGGCTGCTTGTGCTTGAGACCAGACAAATGCTCCACTGGGAGGTGGGGTGGACAGACACCCCACTGTGAAACCAGGGGACAGACACCCCACTGTGAAGCCAGGGGACAGACACCCCACTGTGAAGCTGGGCGGACAGATGCCCCACCAAGAGGCCGCATCCCAGCCGAACACCTTTTCAAAGGAGTCAGATCCCAGTGTGCAGATCCTGGTGGAGGAGGCAGCCACGTCTGCGGTCTGCCCGGGCTCCTGCGTGCGGCCCCCTCCGCAGGTCGCAGCCCCCACGTGGGTTTCAGCCCCCTAGTGAGTTACTACCATGAGTATGATATGAGCGAATCACATATTAAGAGGGATAGAGTGTCAGGATTAAGCTAGGACATTTATTTCCTACTCTACCTAGGTAAATTATTATTGTTTTAAAATTCTTTCTGTGGTCCTGATGATGGAACATTTAGGAAATGTGAAATGACTCTAACTTCAGATGTTTTCTGCAGCCAGGTACTGATGGCGCATGTCTGTAATCCTAGCTATTCAGGAGGGTGGAATCCAAGGATCGTGGTTCTAAGTCGGTTGAGGCAGGAATTTCTGCCAGATTCTTACCACGAATTAACACAGGAAAAAAAAGCAGAAGTAGATCAGTGGCTCAAGAAACAGAGCACCAACATTGAAAGCAAACGGTAAGGTACAGCATCTAGGTACTGAGATCCTGCCTCAGTAAAGGCATCTATTTTTTTTCCTGAAATATATTTTTGTTTTATGATAAAAATAAAATTGTCTGTTAATTAAATTCTGAATTGTGTGCTTAAAAAACAAATAAAATACTTTAAAAACAATTAAAATACACCTCCTGAGTTGACAGCCAATATTATTTCCCATTAAATAAGAGTCCATATTTGTTCTGTTATAAATCGTAAGGTCTCTATATTCCTGAAAAATCTGAATGACCTTAAAGTTGTAAGATTTTTCTTTGATCTCAAATTGTTTGATGCTCATTTCATGTTACACAATGGTAAAGTACTTGCTTTGTTCTGCCATAGTATGGTGAATTAATTATGTCTATTTTTTCTTGTTCTAGCTTTGTGTTTCTTCAAGATTAGATCAAAGTATAAAGAATTACAGCTACACTCCCTGATGCATTAGTTCAAGAAAAAATTCTATATCACATCTGTCACTGATTTTATCAAGCTGTGTATCAAAATACTTTGCTCTTAAGTTCAGAAAAGTGAATCTTGCAGCTAAGCTGTCCAGGGGGTACCACAAGGCAATTAGGAGCACATCCTACATCCTGTTTACCTGGGCAGAGGACTGACCATCAGAGACTGGGTATGACCCCAATACATCTCTGTCTAACCAATCAGAGATGGGTGATGACCCCAACACATCCCCACCTAACCAGACACTGGACATGACCCCAACATATCCCTGTCCTACAATCCCTGAATATGAAGTATAAAGTTTTAGAATCAGTATTACAACTTGTACACAAAAAAATATCAAATGCTGTTTCCTGATATACTGAACAATATGCTCTCTACTTCATTTTTATTTTTAGAGGTGCATTTGTCTTCTATTTAGGTGAAGATTGTTTCAGGATTCATTGATTACATTTGGGGCTTGAACTCAGAACATTGTTGCTTAATGCTGGCACTCTACCATTTGAGCCACAATTAACTCTTTTGATTTTTGATGGTTAATTGGAGATAAAGAGTCTCACAGGCTTCCTTGCCCAGATTGGCTTTGTACCTTCTCTTCTGAGTAGCTAGGATTAAAGGCATGAGCCATAGGCAACAAGCATTCATTTGTTGTACTTATTCCACCAAGAGGCCATTTTTTTTGTCTTTTTACACTCAAGATATAGTAAAACAGAAGTACTATAAGTTTTTAATCATAAAGGTAGTTAAAAATTCTGGACAGCTGCCTTTCAAGGTTGTGGAGCTCTGTTGCAATTAAATGTCAGAACTAATCAGGGCATTTTTTATCATAATAAATAATTTTTGAAATGGCACACTTGAATTTTCCAGTTCACATCAGAGCCATTTCATACTAAAGACCGACAGGGACAGAATAGCAGAATCCCCCTGTAGTTTCCCAAGGCAAGCTGTCAAACACAGGTGATGTGCCCTGATTTCTATGACATAGCACATTCCAAATGAGTCATTCTTTCTTGTTGTTATTTAGGAAAAAAATGGACTGACTTATGTTCCCATTTAACTATTGAAATCATTACCACTAGTCCTTAGAATATGACTGTTTTTGAATATATAGGACCGTTAAGAAATGAAGTGTCATTCTACTTTGCTATACAAGAGGGATACCAACAAGGAATGTCTTTGTTGTAGACCTATAGCATCCAGAATGCTGTTACGCTATGTAGTTTTAGTGCTTTGTTATATTGATCATAGCTCTTAACTTAATCCTCATAGACTTTGTAGTCCATTCTACTGTCCTGGTTTGAAACTGTGCTTCCTGATTCCAAAGCATTTTATAAGAATGATTAATTGCACAATCCTATCCTGCTGGATTTTATCCAGGAAAAATATGATAGAAGTTGCATGCATGCCAATGTCTCAGTGGCTGTGTGCTGGTAGCTCATACCTGTCATCGTGGCTACTCAGGAGAGATCTGAGGATCACAGTTGAAAGCAAGCTTGAATAGGAAAGTCTTTGAGACTCTTATCTCCAGTTAAACACACACACACACATACACTCGTGCTCAGACGCATGCGTGTGTGCCAAAAGTGGGACTGTGGCTGAATGGGTAGAGTGGTATACTTGAGCACAAAAAGCTCATAAACAGCACCCAGGACCTGATTTCAAGCGCTAAGGCTGGCACAAAAATAAGTCAGAATGAAATGCACTAATTTGTACAGTTAATATATGCAAATGGCTGGGTGCTGAAGGCTCACATTTGTAATCCTACTTACTGAAGAGACTGAGACCTGAGGATCACAGTTTAAACTAGTCCAGACAAGAAAGTTGGTAAAACTCTTATCTCCATTTAATCAACAAAAATAATAAAAAGCTGGCTCAAGTGGTAGAAAAAGACAAGCAAGACCCAGAAGCCCTGGCTCCAAGCCCCAGCGCTAGCACCACAAATAAATACAAAAATAATAATTAAAATTAACAAATAAACCACATGCTAATGAAAAAATTTTAAAGGACAGTAAAAATGATGCTGATGAATGACAGCCTGGAAGTTTGATAGCATTGTTACTCACAGACACAAAACATTAGGAATTGTTGATTAACTGACATGACCAATAACAGGGAGGAGTTTAGTGAACACTACAAGTAAATGAGAGGCAGGAGAGCTGCAGCTCTTTCTTGGTGTGGAATTGAGGGTTGAAAAAAACCAGGAACCAATGCAATGCCATAGTGCAAATACCTGAAGGAGACTTTCTCCACTCTGGAGACAGGGAGAGGCCAACTCCCATTTCCAAGTCCATTAGGCAGTGATAATTACTACTTCAGGTCAGCATATTTTTGTTTCATTCAGGTCATCAACTGATTGGCTCAGACCCACACACATTAGTGAGAGCAATCTGTGTTCCCAATTAGTCATTGTAATGTTAATTTCATCTGGAAACAGTGTCACAGAAGAGTTAGAATCATGTCTGACTAGATACCTTGGCTCCACAGCCTGGTCAAGCTACCTTACAAACTTCCCCAGTAATGCTGAGTCTAAATACTGTGTGGCACAAACTAAGATTGTTCCTGATGAGGGACAAGGAAAGGCCATTGGTAGGAGGTGAAAAGTGTAATGAGATGCTGACCAATGCAGCCTTGAACACGCTGAGCTTGCAGGCAGTGACTGCGCAGGAGATTGCATGGGTGAATGATATAATGGGCTGGCAGCTGTCAGGTGAAGAATGGAGAGAAGACAGACACCTTATACATGATTCTGGTGAAAGCAAACACCACCACCTAGGAAGAAGTTCTGAGAATTTCTAGCACCTAGAATCTAGATAGGAAGATGACCTGTGAAAAGTGACTGAGAAGCATTGGAGATCTGGTCTGGACAGTCAGAGTGAGGTGTCATGCAAACCTGTGGAAAGTCTCTTACATAGCCAAAAGGACAGAACGGAGAAGACTAAGGGGAAGAATGAACACGTGTGATCACTCTCCCCATAAGGGACGTCATCATGCCACACACACGTACGAAAGGTCACGTCTACATACAAGTCCATCGGATTGTTTTTGACTCAATATATGAAACTGCTGGCCAATGGAAAGAAAGCCTGGAACTTTCTCTTTGATCCTCAAGGCCTTGCTAAGCAGATTCTGCACTTGAACCACACCCCAGACCAAGGCTGGAACTTTCTAAACCCCAGTTATTTGGAAATGGAATCTTGTCTTTTCCTGGAAACTGAGAACCTTACTTTTAGACTCATATAAAAAGTTCAATGTAATAACTATGAATTACCGAAAGAACTGTGTGTGTGTGTGTGGGCGCACGCACGCACAAGCGTGCATGCACGTGTGCGGTACTAGGGTTTGAACCCAGGACCGCACGCTCTGTCTTAGTTTTATCACTTAAGGCTGGCTTTCTTCCACTTGAGCAACACCTCTACTTCTGTCTATTTCTAGCTTTTTTCCAGTTAATAGTAAATGTATTACAACTCAGATTTATTTGCCAACGGTGGCTCTGAACCTTGATCCTTTCTCTGTCTGTCTGTCTGTCTCTCTCTCTCTCCTTCCTTCATTCTTTCATCCTTTCCTTTTTTCTTTCTTTATTCTTTCTTTTTTGTTTGTCTTGGGGCCTGAACTCAGGGTATGGGTGCTTATCTTGAGCTCTTTTGCTCAAGGCAAGAGTTCTACCACTTTGAGCCACAGATTCACTTCTGGCTTTCTGGTGGTTAATTGGAGATAAGAGTCTCGCAGACTTTCCTGTTTCCACTTGCTTTGAACCATGATCCTCAGATCTCAGCCTCCTGAATAGCTAGGGTTATGGGGAGTGAGCCATGGGACCCTAGCTTTCCTTCTTTTTTTCTTTAGTACTGGGGCTTGAACTGGGGACCTCTCATTTATTTTTTTTTCACTCAAAGCTGGTGTTCTACCACTTAAATCACAGCTCTACTTCTGCTAATGTGATTTTGAAGACTAGACAAATGTAGTTTATGTTATCATATATAAAAACACCTTTTACTTGAATTATTCTACCAGTTAAATGAGTTTGAGTATGTATATAAATCTGAAACACCTGTGTTTCCACCTCTCTCATTTGTCCTGCTATCTGTAGATAAACAGCAAATACCCTCCTCTGAAACCCTCCTCCATCAGAGCTTGGCAGTGTTATACAAGGAACCCTGCATTTAATTCAACATCTCACAATAGGAAGGTATTCACGACTGAGGGTAAAATTGAAAATTCATTACTCAAGAAAAATACAGGAATTAAAGAAAGAAATTGCAAGCTGCTGGGCATAATAAGATTAGTCCTGAGGAGGGAAATGACTACTGTTAGAAAAGATTTAAAGATATGCAAAACCAAGTGCTTTTTTGAATGTTCATGGAATGAGTCACTGGAGCTGGAACAGAAGAAGATAGGAATGGGGAGAACATGAGCCGAGAGGACTTCGCTGAGAACCTTCGTCCTACAGAGAGCAAGTTCTAATGCTGAAATTTCAAACATGGAGAATGGACTGGTTATGTTTGGAGCTCTTAGACTGAGTCTGAATCTGAGTTTCTTACTTTGCCCTACAGGGTTACACACCCATGTAACCCTGAGAAAGTCACTTTCAGTTTCCTGTGTGTCAATTTCCTCATTTATTAAGTAGCAATAAAAAATAGAACTCAATTTAGAGCCATTAAAAAGACTAATGAAATGTACTTCAACAATTCCTACAAAAGTTAAGTGTTCAATAAAACGTGACAATTATAATAAGTCTTTTCTTCCAAGAAATATGTGCTAAGGTTTTTAGATTTTGGAAAAGGTAAATATAAGAAAGGAAGGAAGGGAAAAAACAGAGAGAAAGGAGGAAGGATGGAAGCAAGGAGAAGGGAGGAAGGAAGGAAAGGGAAAGAAAGGGAAGGAAGGAAAGAAGGAAGGAAGGAAGAAAAAGGGGTAAGAAAGGAGAGAGAGGAAGGAAGGGGATAAAGAAAGGAGAGAAGGAAGGAGGGATGGAAGGATGGGAGGGAAGGAGAGAAGGAGGAAGGAAGGAAGGAAGATTTCACAGAAGAATAAATTGAAACCTAAGAGAATGTTAAGAATAACAAGAAAACACCATTCCATTGTTAGAAATTCTATAAGAATCACTATAGTTTGGCAATTGTGAATTTAGTGTTTAACACAGTGAGTAGGTATGAAGCTTCCATTCTTGGACAGATGGAAGATAACTTGGAAGGATGCAGTTTGTACTCCTGTTGCACATTCCTCTTGTTCCTGGCACCATTGTTAGATGCTTAACAAACATGACCTCACTCAATACTCAGTACAGTTTCTACATGAAAATGAGCTACATCCAGATTCCCCTTCTTCACAAACACGATCATACAACAGATTCTTCAAAATGCACACATCTAAACAGTATTTGTTTTTGTCATTCTGCTGCCAGTACTGGGGCTTGAACTCAGAGCCTGAGTGCTGTCTCTTAACCTGCAGTAATAAGAGGATAAGCTCTACAAGTTCCAAGAGGAAAGTGATGAATGAACATTCATAAAATAAAATAAAATAGAAAACCAACACAGAAATCTGAAAAGGAAGATGTTGCCTGTACCATGGGAAGGACCGCTCAACACCCCAGTACATACATGGCTCTAGACGAAGCTGTGGCTATGAGCTTGGCACTCACGGACACTATTGTAATGACACGCACAACCCTCACCATGAACTGAAGTCTGAAAGGAGCTCCACACATCACAGGCTGGTTGCAGAAACTTGAAAAAAACAAACAAACACATGACATTTAATTTTTAAATACCTGTGCTGAAAAATGTCTACTGATATTAAAGCAGCAGAGAAAGGGACTGATGAATTTGCCAAGGTCATTGCTGATAAACGTATTATGCCAACACAAGACTACAGTGTTGGCCAGACTTTGCTGTTTTTGGCATTAGTTTCCCAGGAAGAGAGAGGAGAGCAGATGAGATTGTCGTACAGGAACGAAGGTGGATGAGATCTCAGGTGTGAGCCCCTGGGGCTTGGCGTGTTTATCTAGATTTCAAATTACTTAAGGGAAAGTACAAATGCCTTGGATATGGCTCACCTCTTTAAATAGTATAAGTTTCTGACACCTTGTAAATCTCGATACTAACAGAAGTAAAAATCACGTTGGTAAGCATTCTTTAAGTATTCCATAATAGCATCAAAATTTTGTGAAGTCATACATATTTTAATCATTCCTGCATGTTTATACATGATTGGTCTCCCAAGATAATTCTATTAATATGAATGAAAGTACCTGACCACACTTGAATGAAATAATGACAATTTTTCACATCAGACAAACTGAACAGTTACTTATACAACTGGTCACTATTTATAGTATCGTGTATTGATTTTTAATTAGGCTTTGTTTTTTAGTGAGTTAGGTACCTCTCTTTGTCTCTGTCTCTCTCTGAGATATATTTACATATATATATTCAACTTTATTATATTTTTAGTATTTATTAAATGTGCTCTGTAACAAGGAGACAAACAACTTATCTAACAAAGGGAGTCTTCTAGTGCAACTCAATTTCTCTGATTTCATTTTCTCTGACTCAGTTTATCCTGTTACTCCTTAATCTTCTCCCCTTCACAAACAAACAGACAGACATGCAGCATTAAGATACAAAATCTGCAGATAACTTAAATTCAAGGGGAGTCAGAACTACATGCTTTTCTTGTTCTTGCTCTAATATTGTGACTCATATAATTTGTTCATTTCTAGACCAAAATAACTGATGGCTTTGATCAGGGGACTGTTTATTCTTCTGTGTTGCTGCCTCTTGGCACACAGGAGCTGACCTAGTTTTCTCTAGGACATCTGGATAGAGGACAGCGAGGTCAGGTGGAAGAGGCCTGGGCACCACTGGTTGGGAGTGAAATTTTTCCGTATGTAAGCTGAATTAACTTGTTTTCTCATTGCTCTGAGGGAGAAAGGGAGTGGAAGCAGGCCATCCCCGGAGAGAATCTCTTCTGCTTTGTTTTCTGTTCTTTGCATTTAACTCTCTCATGGATACCTGTGTGGTGCTTGCTTTGTACTTTTGCACATTATCTGATGTTGCATGTTTTATTTGATGACAGTCATTTATGGGGTTTGCTTAGTCACAAGGACTCACGGGATTTTAACAGACATTACTTTCTTTAAGTTCATTTATTTTATTTTGTAGAAGGACATTCCCAATGCACATTTCTAAATCTAACTGCTGTACTGTTAAGTAACCTCAGCTAAAAAATATTTTTAGTTTAAATGATTTTGTACATTCAAAGTAAGAAATCTCATATACATCAAAATAGGAAAGGAAGTCATCAGATCTTCTAAATAGGAATTTCCATGGCATGATCTTGACATTTTGAGAAAAGCTGTCTTGGTGTCAGAATTGAGGCGAATTAGTCAACATACAATCATTTTAATAGAGTGTAATTTTTACATAATACATTAATCAAGCCAAATACTTTCTCAAAAATGTGCTTTATAGAATAACTAAAAATCACAGAGCTATAAAGTAAATTATCCCCTATTTATGGATGATCTTTTTGTGTGGAAAATGGTTATTTTATTCAAAAGTATTAAGGAGATTGTTTGGGAATGAAAACGGATTTTACCTAGAAACTATTCATTTCAATGGATAAGCAGAGTAGTAAAAGAGAAGCTTCTTATGAACTCTGAGGTGGGAGTGTTCAAGAGGAGAAGATGGGAGGGAGTGAGGGAGGAAGTCAGCTATAAACAGTGAAATAAAAGTGTTGCTTATTTGGAATATGTGAAGAGCTGTCAGCAGAAGGCTAGAATTGCACCACGTGCTATGTATTATTTCATTCTTTTTATTAGCATCAATTAGTAGTTCAAGGGAGGTTTCATTTTAGCATTATGGATACAATGCAATAAGAACATAGCTGTCCCCTCATCTCCCGCCCCTCTTCCCAGTTGCATTTCCTCAAACCTCCTTGGTCTGTTTTCACACTAAGATGTGGCTTATTCTGACTCAATTTCCCTTCTTTGCCTCACCTTTCATCTTCTCCCCCCCTCAATTTCCACCCTTGTCAAGACATAGCACCATGTGTTTTTCATTTTTATGCATGTTTACTCCTTAAAATTATTTGTGGAGTTTTGAGTAGAAGAAATGATGTGACAATTACTTGAGAGGGTAAAATAATCTTTTAAGAATGCCAGCCTCAGTAATCTTTCAACCACCAATAAAGAAGAATATTTCCTGAGTTATAATTGCCAGTAAAAATTACCATCTCTACTTAAAATTTTCATACACAGGCATATATGCTTGTGCAATGTTGGTATCTTCCTAAGAAGATAGGCCTGGGGCCAACCTACGTTTTCAGATATTGTTGGTTAATCATTGTTGTCCCCTTTCCTACAGCCTGGCATACTGCAGCTGTAAATCCAATTTCCTCAGGGTCAAACCAAGACAGCGGACGCCAGGGGCGCCAGCCTGGGGAGCCAGGGCTGTGGGGCCTGGAGTGAGCAGAGGAGGTCAGGGCAAGGGCAGCTCCCTGATCACTGGGTGCTCAGGACTGAGGCTGCTCATGGGCAGGCCGAACGGCCTCTGCTAACTGTGGTCCTGAGCGCCTTCCCTGTGGTCCAGGCGGTCCACCCATTACTGTGCATGCGGCCCGGGCATCCCACCACTGCTCATGCGCCCCAAAGACGCCTAGGTAACTACGCCATGGGAGTTGCAATGGGGACAGTCTGCAGTTGGCTGGGCATCGAATTAATGGAACTCTTGTTTGAACCAGGTACTGGTGGCTCACGCCTGTAATCTCAGCCACTCAGGAGGCTGAGACCTGCAATGACAGTTCAAAGCCAACCTGGGGTGTGGAGAGGGGGGGGCGAGTTCCATGAGAATCTTGTCTCTGACCAGCAAAAAGCTGGAAATGGAGATGTGGCTCAAGTGGATGAGCACCAGCCTTCAGTGCAAAAGCCAAGTAAGGTGAAAGGCTTTGAGTTCAAATCCCAGTACTGGCCCAAAAAGAAAAGGCACTCACGTTTGTGCAACTGTGCACGGTGTTTTCCATTTTTCTTCAGTCCCGGAAACATTGATTTTTCCCTTTTAACTTTGAAAAAAAAAGGTTGTATTAAAATTGCATCTTATGTAATTATATTCGAAAGCCTGGTGGAAGATAGAACACCAGCCCGAGTTAGTCATCAGAATATAGAAATTGATAGAAATTGTTACTATCAATCAAAAGTAATGAAAGCGATTTCAGACTGAATAATAAAGTTTATATTTTCATTATCTTTATGGTATGCCTAAAATGACCATGAAATAAACTAATTCATTCTACTTTATGGAATAAACTGAATTTATTTCACACAGCATCACTAGCAATTCTACTTTAATAGATTTCTAAATTGCCACATAACATTCCTGAAGGTGTACAAAGGAATAAATTTACCTCCTAAGGTTTTACCTCCTCTCTTGTCTCTCAACAGGCTGTGTACAGCCTAAATACCCAGTTTGTCTTTAACATTGTTAGGTACTTCCTTAATCTATTAATTAGCAACATATTTTATTTTTATTTTTTTAATTTTAATTTTAATTTTTTTTGAGCATACTGTACAGAGGGGTTACAATTACATGGGCAAGATAATGCGTACATTTCTTATCAAGCATTGCATCCTCCTCCTTTGTTTACCCTTCACATCCCTTCCCAGCTTCCCCCATCTTTCCCCCCCCAACCATCCCCCCCCACCAACGTTGTAAAGTTCGTTTTCGACATGACAACTTGTACTTCTCATTGTTGCAACAGGTCCACCTGTATCCTGAAACGACTTGTTTTTCCCCATCTCCTCCACAAAT
>NW_012267368.1:3699320-3729519 GCF_000151885.1 Dipodomys ordii
TCCTAACAAATGGGGCAATGTCATTCTTTCTGATGGAGGCATAGAATTCCATTGTGTATATATGCCACATTTTCTTGATCCATTTTATCATGACAAATTTATTCAAAAGCAAATAATGTATGTGTATGTATATACAGATACATATGTATGTATATAATATATGTATATGTAATATATAGGTATCTATATATACATATTCACATACCGTAGTCCCAAATTTATAGTGAACATTAGGTCAGGGAGGGAAAAACCACAATAACCCTAAAAATAGGAAACATTAACAACTGAATCGCTCAAATATAGAAGATGTAGAATTTTGAGGTGTGTCTGCCCAGCCCCGCACACTGAAGACCAAAACTCTAGAGATAGTGGTGAAAATTTCTGTTTTCTCACAAATGGGTAAAAAAAATGTCTTTCTAAAGTTTACAGACACACAGGGCCCTACATGGCTGTGACCTCCATGTATTTTGTCTGACTGAAATGAGAGGCAATAAATACTGTGTTAATTAAGTTCCGCCTTGCTAAAATCGGTGGTAAAAGTTTCCTGTGGTAACTGTTAAAAAGAAAATGTACTGTGATTTTTAACAGTCCTCGGCATGAAGTACAGTTTAAATACTTTAATTTTGTAAAAATGTGATATTAATTGGCGAAGACTGCCAAGACAATTATCATATCCGTGGGTAGCTGAGGCTGATCTTGGATGCTTCATCAGCTTTCAGAAAATGACACTGCTTTATTTGCTTGAATAAATTCTAAGCAGGAGAAGCAGGAAGAGGTACTGCAGTAAGACTGTTCAATGTTACTAGGTCAGCTCAAGGAGGACCTAGATTTTATTTTCTCTTTTGGGTGCATTGGAGCTTGAACTTGGCCGAGGCACTGTCCCTTAGCTTTCTTTTTGTTCGACTGTGATGCTGTACCACTTGAGCCACAGCTTCACTTCTGGATTCTCTCTGGAAATTATTGTCTCATGGACTTTTCTGTTTGGGCTGACTTTAAACTATGATCCTTGCATCTCTGTCTCTTGAGGCACTAGGATTACAGGTGTGAACTACCAGCCCTCTTCTTGATTTTGATGAAAAAGAGATTATTGTCCAGAGAATTTGAGTAACTCACCCAAACACTTAGAAAATAAGCTCAGATGGTGAGTGAGATTCGAATTTGTGTGTCTAGCTTCCTAGTTTATTTGCATTCCAATAGGAAATACTGACTTTGTTTCAGGGACAATGGTATAAATAATACACTACCAATTTTACTAATGGCCAATTGATTTGTAATAGTATTTCTAATATCATTTGCTAATTATTTTGCTCTTCAGAAATGGAGCAAATTATTCAATAAGTATTTATACGTTTATTTGCAAAATGTACAGTTTAGTTATAAAACGTTGGGTGAGGGAGCTCATGCCTGTAATCCCACCTAGCTGGGAGGCAGAGTGAAGTCCTAGCTAGCTCAGGCCAAAAGCAGGCAAGACTTCATCTCATCCAGGCCTAGAATCACATTCTGCATTCCCACCTGTGTAAGTAAAGCGTCTTGGTTGGTAGAGTGCCTGTTTAGCAAGCACAAGGCTCTGAGTTCACACCCCGGTACTTCCAAAAAATTATGTAGAGTACTTCTAGCAGAGGAGATAATACTTGTAAATTACAGTTCAAATTCTGATTAAATTCAATATTTGTCTAATATTCATATGTAATCCCTATTTGTGCTTCCTAGAAAACCACTTAATTTTAGCAATATGCCGTAGTGTACAGTGTCTCTTTGGAGATACAGAACAAAATTAAGGCAGTCTGAAACTTATCTGAGAAGTTATTTTCTCTCAAGGAAAAAAATCGGCTTTGAAATCATGATAGTGATGGGTCATGGTATTGTATATGGGCTATAGAATTTGTGTGTGTATATATAAATGTGTGTGTGAGAGAAAGAAAGAGACGGAGACAGAGAGACAGAGAGAGCTGAGAGAGAGAGTATACTGGGGCTTGAATTCAGGACTTCATGTTTTGCTGTCTCCCTTACCTTATTTTGAGCCCCTGCTAAGGCTGGTGCTCCACCACTTGAACCACAGCTCCACTACTGCCTGCTTTGTGGTTATTTTAAATAAAAGGATAGAGGACTTGTCTATTAGGGCCACCTCTGAAGTTTAATCCTCAGATCTCAGTCCCCCGAGTAGCTAGGATTACAGGCATGACCCCCTGACACCAGTGGGATATGGAAATCAAATTAACTCATGCATTATTCCTAACACAGTGTATGTCTGATTCAAGTTTGGAATAGTAGAGAGAACAAAGTGTGTGTGTGTGTGTGTGTATTGTGATAGAGAGTGTGTGTGTGTGTGTGTGTTTGAGAGAGAGAGTGAGTGTGTGTGTGTGTGAGTGTGTATATTTTAACCAGTGAACGCTAGGTGTAAGTCATAGCATTCTCACAGGCTAGCTCCATAACCTTGAGAGATTACTTAAACTTTGGAGTGTAAATATCATCATCTGAGAAGAGAATTATACATAATAACTTCAGAGTTTCTTTCTCTAAAGTTATATAATTTTGTCCTTTGGAAGATCATACCCAAGAGAAAGCTTAAAAAAGAACATAAAGTACACAATGACAAATGAGTTCCATTTTTTTTCTTTTTTTGTCAAACCAAGTCAGTTTTCTACAAAGACAGGTTTTAAAAAAATATACAACTCCACAACTGGCTGACCAAGGGAAAGAATACAGCTCATTTGTACTTGTACAGTAGTGGAATAGAAGAAGAAATAGCTTAAATCATACGGTGATGTTTCTCAACTCTATATGTATATATCAGCTAATATCAGACTCTAGAATTAGTTTGAAAAAGATAGAGAATAGTCATTAACAAAAATACAAAGAGGAAGTGGTGCTGTAGCTCAAGTGGTAGAGCCCTAGCCTTGAGCTGAAGAGCTGAGGGACAGCGCTGAAGCCTAGAGTTCAAGCTCCACGACCAACAACAACAACAACAACAAAAAAGTAGGGGCTGGGAAGGTGGCTCAGTGGTAGAGTATTTACCTTGCATGTATGAGGCCCTGGGTTCGATTCCTCAGCACCACATAAGCAAAAAGTAAAAAAGCCAGAAGTGGCACTGTGACTCAAGTGGTAGAGCGCTATCCTTGAGCTGAAGAGCTGAGGGACAGCGCCCAGGCCCAGAGTTCAGGACCCACGACTGGACCCTCCCCCCCAAAAAAAAAGCAAAAAAAAAAAAAGAAAGTAACAAAAAATACAATACTATAAGCCAGAGGGCATGATTGGATGTCTTTTGACATATCATGGAAATGTTTTCAAGGAACTATCATTGAGATCATATTGTTGGTTTTTATATTGTCTCCTAATGGATTCCTTGTACCTATGAGGTCATATGTTAATTTTTGGAACCAATTAGAGCAAATTGAATGGATGAATAAAGGTCTTTCAACATGGTGGTAGCCTAACACATATCTTCTGATAATGTAGGCTCTTGGGTGGGGGGTTGGCTTTTGCTTTTTTCCCTGTGTGTGCCAAAACCAGGGATTGAAATCAGGGCTCTGTCCCTCAGCTTTATGCTTCAAGAATGACACTGAACCACTTGAATCACAGTTCCCCTCTGGCTTCGTGCTAATTAGTTAGAATCAAGAGTCTCAAGAGTTGGTCTGCTAGGGCTTGTTTTCAACTTCAGTCCTCAGATCTCAGCCTTTTGTAGTTAGGACTACAGGCATGAGCTGTGGCACCCTGGCTCACACTGATTGTGCTTTCTTAAAGGTTTTGAAGAATGGTGTTTACAGTCTGTCTAACGGGGAGTAATATTTCCTAAGTCAAGGATGGCTACATGTGACCCTTCTCAAGAACTCTCATTAAAGTATTAAATACAAATAGATGAACTTGAAGCATTAGAAATGCATGGAGAAAAATGAAGTAAGAGGTGAGTTGAGTCAGCAGGAAAGCAAGAGAGGGTCACAGATTCTAAAGGTAGAATATTCAACCTCAATCATCGGATGTTTTAGGCAGTCTAAAAATAAAAAATAAAAGAACAAATTAAAAAAAATAAAGAAGCACAAATGCTAGTCATTTTCCCTAGAGGGGAAAAACAGCATTAAAGAGACCAACTTTTTGTTTCACCTCTGCGTATGTAGCTGAAATTGTCCAACAATTTCCCCTGCCAACAAAAATGAAACGTAGAAAGTAGGTAAATTCCAGACCTTACCCCAAAGTGGAAATGACTTGGCACCACATTTTACAAATGGCCTCGGGCAAAAACAGGCCAAATTATACCTAGCAAATAGGTTTGTCCCCTCTTTCTTGGATTTAGCAGGATTTTTTTCTTGGGGAAGACATCAGCAAGTCATTGTGCAGCAGCCATGCTGTGGTTGACGGCTTTTCCATTCCCCTGAACATTCATGAAAAATGCAGGCAGACTTAGTGTCTGCACCCACAGCGCCGCCTCACAACTGCTTTCCCAATCATCTCCCATGCTGGGCTTATAGATTGCTTGTGCTGGGTTTAGAACACCTGCAGATACTCAGCCAGAGCAACGGAGTTGGATCCTTCTAAGTGAATCTGTTAAACTGTCAAGTAAAGGTCCTCATTAAATAGACATGCCGACTGACTCTTTTCTTGAATGTGTCTCACTATGGAAGCGGAGAAACAAGGTCTTGAGAGAGAGAGAGAAGGGTGTCCTGTGTGCTGTGCATTTCTCTTTTCATGGCCATACTGCTACTTGAAACTTAAGCCATGAAAAGGAATAGAGGTTGTGTGAGTTTTTTTGTTTACTTTTGGTTTTGCTTGTATTTTGTGTCAGTGCTGGGGCTTGAACTCAGGGCCTGAGCCCTGTCCCTTAGCTTTTTGTTCCATGCTGGTCATCTACCACTTGAGCCACAGATCCCATTCTAGATTTTTACTGGGCAATTGGAGGTAAGAGTCTCACAGACTTTCCTGCCTCTGGGCTGGTTTTGAACTTTGATCTTCAGGTCTCACCAACGCCTTGCTAGAAATCACTAATTTCACTATATTAGCAGAAATAACAGGATTTCTTTTGCTACATGTTTTTTTTTGTTTTGTTCTATAATTTGACACGTATCTATATTGAAGCTACATAATTTGAAAGATCAGTATTTCCATAGATACTTTATTCTTCTTTTTCCCCATAGTGGGGATTTGAACTTGGGGTTCTTTTGCTCCACTGGTGTTCTACCACTTGAGTCATGCTTCCTTACATTTTTGCTATTTATTTTGGAGTTTATTCTCTACACTGAATTCAAACTGTGATCCTTTGGATCTTAGCTTAGTGAGTAAGCTAGGATTACAGCCACTCGATACCTATTTTGCTCCATTCATAGCAATCATATGCTCTGGTATTGCTGCTATCACTGCTAGGTGATGGGAGGGACTATCTTCCAAGTATATTACATCATTGTGAAACACTCCGAGTCAGGCTGGCTGTAACGTGTGGGTGTGGACAGCTTCTGCAGAGGTGGCTCTATGAACTGGCTGCTGACGAGGCTTCTGCATAGATATCTCCTCAGTGATGGGACTGCCTGCTCCCCATGGACCCCATCTCGACATGACTGCACCTGTGCGTCTAGCTCAGGTACATGATAGATGCTGAATCCAGGTGATGCTGCTGGAGGCCATGTCCTTTACTTTTCAGCAAAGATTGAAGTGTTGTGAACATTGGCTGAGGCAGATGTCAGGGTTGGGCTCTGGTCCTGAGCTGAGGCTGCAGGACAGAGCTGCTCCGACTGTCTGCTTCCCGCTGGCCGGCCCGTGGTGCCTCTGTCCTCAGATGCACGTGGACAGTGCAGCACCGGTGTGGCCCCGGGATGCACAGGCATGAGGTGGAGAAGGCATTCCTATTAACATTTATGATTTCCAGCAAGGCATTGGGGGCTCGTGTTTATAATCCAAGCTACGCATGAGACTGAGATCTGAAGATCACCGTTCAAAGCCTGCCCACAGGCAGGAAAGTCTATGATACTCTTACTTCCAATTGCCCAGTAAAAAACCACAAGTGGGGGCTGGGAAGGTGGCTCAGTGGTAGAGCACTTGCCTTGCATGCATGAGGCCCTGGGTTTGATTCCTCAGCACCACATACGCAAAAAGGAAAAAAGCCGGAAGTGGCCCTGTGGCTCAAGGGGTAGAGCGCTAGCCTTGAGCTGAAGAGCTGAGGGACAGCACCCAGGCCCAGAGTTCAGACACTCTTATCATGCTCATCCCAAGAGGGGTGTGGAGAGTGACAAAAAGGGGTGACGATGATCAAGAGGCACTGTATTCATAAACTGCTTGGGCAAATGCTGTATGAATATTAGTGATAACAAAAGTATAATGTTCTAAAAACTCAAATGAAAGATAAGAGTTCAAAGGCAAAGACAAGTGCTTCAGGTCTTTACGGATACTCAGTTGTGCTAACCAGCAGTCTTAATTAGCATACACATAGAAGAAATGATTTCGCATTTGTGAGGTCAATGTCCTAAGTCCCCTTCCAATGTAGACTGTCACGCTGGAGCATCTGCCCTCCCTGGGGAGCTTGGCTATGGTCCCTGGAACTCCCAGCTCAGCCTGGCTGCAGGCCTCGCTGCACACCTTCCAGATGACTTTGTCTGCTGGCTTTGTGTGCAACTTTGGACCATTCAAGGGTCAACATGATACTCATCAAGAGCTTTATCTTTGTTGCTGTGTTTAATGTACTAGGTGATTTCTTGTTTCTATTATATGTTCTTCCCCCTATGGTATATCCCCTGTTGTCACTGTATTTGATTTTGGTGCCCTGGTATTGTATATATGTTTATCTGAATTCGGGAAGAGAAGAGGAACAACAGCATGGTGAGACAAAAGACAAGGGAGAAACCAATGCAACAGCAATATTCACAAGACACTATGTTGGAAATGATCTGTACAACTTGGGGGGGGGAGTTGCGGGGAGGTAAAGTAGGAGAAAATTGAGGGAAGAGGTAACAAGTTTGACAAGAAATGTACTTATTATCTTACTTGTGTACATCATCTTGACAATAAAAAAGAGAAAATAATAGTATTAACTCAAGTAAAGCTATCAGACAAATTGTGATAGAAGGGGCAGGTCATACAATACATTTTTACCTTCAGATTTGGTCCTCTGTTCAATATCAAGATTAATTTCTGCTAATACATTTCCCCAGTCTTTGGCTTGCTTTTTTGACTTCAGCAGAAAGCTCTTTTATGCACAGTAATAAGGCTTGATGGAAAAAGAAAATGTTTGCGGATAAGTAGGAGAGGGGTAACAGAGAGGGCAAGAGGAATTACTATATATATATATATATATATATATATATACTAGAATACTAGATATGTATAACAATAACACAATGAAACCCATTAAAATCTGTTAAAGTGAAGAAGGAGGGGAACTAAGAAAGATTAACGAAGGAGTTGCAATTGATCAAATTACCACAATGAAAAACCTTTGCAGAATTAATATATGCTAGTTTTTATTTTGGGTCCGGTCGTGGGCCTGAACTCTGAGCCTGGCGCTGCACCTCAGTTCTTCAGCTCAAGGCTAGCTCTCTACCACTTGAGCCACAGCACCACTTCCGGCTTTTTTTTTTGCTTATGGGTGCTGAGAAATCGAACCCAGGGCCTCAAGCATGCAAGGCAAGTGCTTTACCACTGAGCCACCTTCCCAGCCCCTATATGCTATTTTTTTAAAAACAAGCATTTTTATGTTTCAGTAAGATTTATTGTTCTTAAAGTTATGGTGAAAAATCATATCTTAATGTATTTATCAAGATGACAAAAATAATAACTATTGATAGAAATGTAAAATAAAATTAAAAAGAGGTTGTAAGGCTGTAGCAGAATGAACAAGAAGCATTTAAGGACATGACACTCTGGCTCAGGCCTGTAACCCCAGCTGCTCAGGTGGCTGAGGTGTGAGGATTATGTTTCAGAGCCAGCCAGAGCAGGAAAGTCCATGACTAAAAAGGAAAGCATGGAATAATAATAATAATAATAACAACAATAAGCCATTAACAGAGATGTCACTCAAATGGTAGAGCACTAGCCTTGAGGGTAAAAATTAAAGCCCAGGGACAATACTTAGGTCTTGAGTCTAAGCCTCAGGCCCAACACAGAAAAAAAACTGAAATTCAAGAAAACAATGCTAGTTGGATGTCTTCTATGTGGGAAGAAATGCCAGATGTTTGGAGGACAACATTGTGTATATTTGCATGCATGATATGTGCATGGATATTTATTCACTACCTCCCGTGTGTTCCATGTTTATGTGCTCTTTTCATATTCATCAACCAAATTCCATTGGCCATTTAAAATAACTTTGAATCTAGCCAGATGCTAGTGCCTCACACCTGTCATCTTAGCTATTCAGGTGGCTGAGATCTGAAAATTGTGGTCCAAAGCCAGCCTGAGCAGACAATTCTGAGAGAGCTATTTGCAATGACCAGTAGAAACTTGGAAATGGCTGTGGCTCAAGCGGTAGAGCGTAGCCTTGAGTGAAAAACCTGAGAGAGGAAAGGCCCCGAGTTCAAGCCCTAGTACTGGCACATAAAAACATTAAAATAAAAAGCTTGGAATCTAAATAGTTATAATTGTCAGGTGCCACGGCTCATGACTAGAGTCCTAGCTACTCAGGAGGCTGAGATCTGAGGATGAGGGACAATAGCCAGGCCCTGAGTTCAAGCTCCAATATAGTCACAAAATAGGAATGTAAATAAGTAACTAAATAAATGTGGACAATTAATTTTCTATTGCTTTTTAAATTCTCGTGTCTATTCCAAGTCTTGTGATTTCTTACATAAATTTGTTTATTTTTGTCTAAAATCACAATTGTTGCTTGGATTAGGCTTGGCTTGGATCTACAAATCAATACAATGAGAAAATTTGAAGAATTTACCATTTTCTAATTTATATTTTCTAGTTTATATTTCATACCATTTAAAGATTATACTTTTCTGATTTCTCCATGTTGTATATCTCTACACTCTCTTACGTCCACTTTAATTTTATTTAGCAGAATAATACCATTTGCAATGAAGAAGTCATGGTCTTATTTTTCATACATTACTTTTAAGTATCTTATGGCATTAGGCTATGTAAAGAAGCCATTTTATATGTATGAATCTTACTGATTTCCCAGAACACAAACAAATAAAAATTGTGGTTTAGAGAAACAATATTAATAAATCTCCAGTATTTGTTATAAGGAATGAGAAAAAGACAATTGAAGACATGACATTGCTGCACAAAGGAAATCTTCAGTGGCTAATATGCCAAGTTCCCATTTAATTTAATTTTACTACAAAGGTTTCTGTATCAAACTTGTAATATTTAATAGGAATCTAGAGAATTATAATGATTTTATATTAATTTTCTGTCCTATGAAGTGGTTAATTTTAATTGCTATACCTAACAGTTGTTTTATATCTTCCCTCTGATGTATACGTACACAATCATTTCAGGTATAAAAACAAATTTATTTCATTCTTACCCTGGGTCATGTCACTCATTCCTTTTCATGTTCTCCCTAAGTCTACAATATAGAACTTGCAGTATGATAATGAATTAAAATGATGTCAGCTTAGTTTCTTGCTTTGCTTTGTTCCTAGTGGTTTTGTAGGGAGGAAAATGTTTTTATAAAATCAATCCTTCAGATGTGAGACATCGAGTCAGTCTTCTGTATAGTTCCATAATTAACACTAAATGACACAAATCAAAACTAGTCCAGGATCAGAGATGAAAATACATACTTTTGGATAGGAATTGAGTCATTCACCATGATGATAGAGGAGCAATATTAAATGGGCTGAGTGTGATCAGTTATTACAAAGAGAGGAGGATGTTTCCACTTCCTGTGACCCATGCACAGAGCAGTGGCAGTCTCATCAGAAGAAGCCCACACCTCTGGAATCAACTGTGATGAATCTGAGAGTAGATATTGCCCAACACCCAGCAAACCAGTGCATGGTGCTATGGTCAGGCAGAGCTCTTTGCTTTGGCGTCAAGGTCTCTGCTGTGCACCATCATTCATCAAAACACAAACTCTTGGCATTGTCTAAAACTTCTTCTCAAAAGCCATAGTGCCAAGATGCCAGATAACGTAGACAACACTTATTTCTTTAGTATGCAACTTTCTTCACAAATAATTGTTTATTTTAAAACAATTAAGTACCACTCCAAACTTATTTCCTTCATAAAATCCCTTCCCGCTACTTCTCATGTTTTCTTGGAGGCGAATTTTCAAATTTTCATTTGAGAAGCTATTACCACCTAATTATTGGACATATACAAGCTCAACCATGGCATCTGTTATTCTTTTTTATAATGAAGAATTAATGCTAACTGCCTTATCCATACACCAAACTGAAAAGACACATGCTGTTATTTGAACAAAGTAACATTTCAGAATTGTCTCTTGGGATCTACCTTATTTTAAATAAAACTCTGTAGTTAATACAGACATTTCACTTTATATTTTAAGAAAAGCCTCTTTTTCTTGCTTAGCCCTATCCTTGAGAACTTAAGCCTTTTACATAAGAAGATTCAACAATTTAAAACACTAATGAGCCATCAGAGGCTGTACAATTAAATCTATTGTGATCCCTGGATTAGTTTTCTACTTATTAAAATGTGCCCCTTGGGGAAATGGTTCCGACCCACTGTTGAAGCCTGCCTCATCTAATGATGAACAAATAAGAACAGTTGTTGCAGGTAAGAAATGTAACTGCCTTGGAAGAAAAATAATTGTGTCTTTGATTTCTTGCTGAAACTTCCAACTAGCCTTGAGATTTAGTATTTGACCTAAATGATTCACAAACATAGACGTAAGGCCTGCTTTGAATCAGAACAACTGAGCTTTCCTAGGTAGCACTGGGCTTTCCTGTTACACAGCAGTTACATTAGACTGATACACCCCAAATAGTGAATTAGGAGCTCTGTTACTTCTGCCAAGTTGAAGTCCTACAGACATTTAGGTGGCAAAAATGAAGTATTTTCTGAGAGGAGGGAGCGACTCCAAGCAAATTTTAATTCCTCATATCTAATATAGAAATGACTGCAAAATTCCAGTCGGTTTTGGGAAACAGGGCATGATCCTGATACCATTCAGGACATGTGCATTTGAGGGAAGAATTTCAATAGGTTCAGTGAAGATACAGATATTCAAAGAGGGATGCCCACTAGGCTTTCTGAAATTCCTTAGTAACATCTTGGTGACTTTCAACCCTTTTTGGACACTTGGTATTTAAAGCATATTTTAGAGCTGGGTATGGTAGTATCAGGCTGTAATTCCTACACTGCCAAGGAGCTCACCTGCCAGAGGTTCAAGGACATAGTCTGGCTAGGATAACTTAACAGTGGTGTGCACAGCAATAGAAAACAATATCGTATTGTACTCTTTATAACAATTATTAATTGAGTAACTGTTAACTAACACAAAATGCCTTCCATGTGCTGTCATTTGGGTGATCAAATGCTGGTCAGCTTTGTGCACTACAGCATTTTACTGTTTTTGTTTTGTTTTGTTTTGTCTTAGACAGTCTCACTTTATAACCCAGGCTGGCTAATTAATGATAATGATAGTAATACTACTACTCCTATTATGAATCCTGCCTCAGTCTCTGAAGTACGGGGATTACCAGGCCTGAACAACTCAGGTCAGAGTTCCTTCCAGGCCTGAGGACAAGGCCTGCAGACCCCCTCGCCGTTAGCACCTGTGCACACAGTTCCTTTATGTGGTCACCTGCGGCCACACCTGTGACATGTTGAAAACCTTTAGAGGTCAGGCTCTGATGGCTCATGCCTGTAATTCTCACTACTCAAGAGGCTGAGCTCTGAGGATGGAGGTTCGATGTCTGTCTGGGCAGAACAAAACAAAAAAAGTCTGTGATTAACCAGGAAAAATCCAGAAGTGGAGCTCTGGCTTAAGTGGTAGAGCAAGCACCAGCCTCACGTGCAAAAGCTGAGACTGCAAGGCTCTGAATTCGAGCTTCAGGACTGGTGCATGCATGCACACACACACACACACACACACACACATCCTATAAGAGAATCTGGGAGGCCATCTAACACAAACTGTAGTGGTTGCAGTTCTGCACAAAAATTTAAACCCACTGCTTCCCATGTAAGGACAACCGGCTTTGAGGTGAGTTTCACTGCAACCTAGAGCTGCAGTTCTCAACTGGGTTTCACTGTACTTCCTAGAGCTTTGTTTCAGGTTTCAGACTAATAGAGCTAATTCTCTAACCACACACGTAAGGCCAAACACTCCACTGTACCCCACTGCTATGCTTTCCATACACAGCGATCCTGAGATACTCATACAATAAGCTATTAATATTGTAATACTTCAAACCATAGGCATTAAAATGTCACCTGATGAAATTTTGTGGTTAAATATAGTTTGACATATTTAATCTATTCAATTGGAATGAGTAATTGCATTAGTGTGTTTCAACTCTTTTAAAAAGTGAATTTTCCATAATGGATGTCTTCAGGGATTACCATTCAACAGAATTAGAAATTAATAAAAGCTATTCACGGCTTAATCAGAGGGATTGTAAATTGCATGGGACTCCTTGAAACTTTCCTGTGGTCTAACCAGCCATGTTCCCCCGACTTCACCCCAACCTTGTATTAATAGAGGAGGAGGAAGATCCATACAATAGGGCTCAATGAAGCTTTGTAGGTGAGTGAGTGATAAAAGCCATCCATGTGAAGGGCATAAAGGAGAGCTGTGTGTCTTGATACAACCAGGCTCTGCCAGTCACTGAAATCCCACATTTGGGGATGAAAATTAAAATCAAGCCCACACTATCTCTATACAACTAGAAACCTAAACACACATGCATATACCTAGAGTCCAGAAACAATCTTAGTAGAATATGAGCCATTGAAATACAAAAATTGATTACCTACAATGATTAACTAGTCATACCAGCCAGTGAGAGAATCCTGGATTCTGCTACACAGAAATCTCTTCGAAGTTTTATTATAAACTGACTAGTGTAAACTCTTTTTTGTGGTTCTTTAGGAATGCTCTTATTAACTTGAAGTATTTATACTGCTAAAATAAAAGCATTCACCTACCAAAATGTGAATGACATTGGTAAATAAGAAAGACATTTGCACAAAGGCAGGTGCCAGTAGCTCATGACTGTAATCCTTACTACTTACAAGACTGAAGTCCTAAGGATCATGATTTGAAGCCAACTCCAGGGCAGAAAATTTGATAGACTCTATCTCCAAAGTGACCTGCCAAAAGCTATGGAACAGTGAGTTCAAACTTCAGTCCGAGCAAAAAGTGAATCTAAAAAGAAAGAAGTAGGAAGAATAAAAAAGCATGAACTGACAGAGTAAAACCACGCCCAACTTATTCACAGTGGGTATCCATCATCTTTCTTTCCTATTTCTTTCAAAATCCTTAGTGATCTAAGCTTCTCATGCTTCTTACTTGTGATATTTTCTGGAAGAATTCAAAATTTATAAGCCTTTTTTTGCAATTATTTGATTTTTTTTTACTAATAGTTTTCTGGAAAAATTGCTTGTGAAGTGATTTTCTTTGTGGGCGATATCTTCTATTGTGTCATAGAGTTCTACAATTATACATTCATACATTCATCAAAGTGACTCTCTGGGAACTTAATTAGCAGAAGCTAAAGCTTAAGCTAGCCAAGCCAATGTATAAATGCCCCTTCCTTCATAGAGGCTTGGGCAGATGCGCTTTTAAGGAGTAATGTCCAGATTTTATGTGAACTCTTCTTTTTTGTATACTAGTCTGATTCTAGGAAGTAGGGAAAATGAGTGTCTAATGCATGGACAAAAATGGCATTCTTCTATCATCAAAACCAGGGTGAAAACAATTGTGTCCCCACGAGCATTGCGCCTTCCCATCCTCACAACACAGACACCCCGGAACGCAGAGAAAAGAAAGGCTGGTCCCATAGAGCCATTGACAGCGCCTTAGAAGGCCTTTGTAAAGCTCCTCTGGAAGAAAGGCCAGCAGAGAAAAGAAATACATAGGGAAGGAAGTCAATACGTGTATCCTTCAAACGGTCAATTTTGCTTATATATGTATATGTATATATATGGATGTATTTATGTATGCATTATGGCCATGCAACAAAGCCTTATCTGGGCAAAAATGACGATGTTGTCAAAACTGAGACTTGTGGATCAGGCAGTCTTATTATGATTCTTCCTCTGTGATTTTAGCTGAAGGTCCTAAGCTGATTTTAGCATCAGAAGGCAGATGAAGGAAAAGCATATCTCCAAATTAAATGGTTGGATTTTGAAGACAATTGTGATGAAGTACATTGTGTGTGCATATGTGTGTGTGTGTGTGTGTGTGTGTGTGTGTATGTGCTAATACTGGGGCTTGAACTTAGGGCTTTGCATTCTTGTTTAGCTCTTTCAGTCAAGGATAGCAATCTACCACTTGAGCCACAGGTCTACTTCTAGCTTTTCAGTGCTTAATTGGAGAAAAGAGTCTCATGGATTTTTCTGCCCAGGCTGATTTTGAACCACAACCCTCAACTCTCATCCTCCTGAGTAGATAGGATTTCAGCTTTGAGCTACCAGGCCTGGGCTTGAATTAGTAACTTGGAAATAGAAAAGATTTCCAATTATTTCCCACAAAAGTTACTTTGTGAGCATCAATCTTCAAATATTTTTAGTACCAAAATGTGGTTTGCAGCAATGTTTATGACATTTATTTATCAAATCTTACTGAATTAAACGTGTCTTCCACTGCTACATTCTATAGCAAACTGAATCCTGTGGACAACACATATTTTTATTTAACATCCACAAATTTATGGCATTGATGCCGTCCATACTTATCTTTCATACACACATGCATACACACATATATATACACACATATACACACATAAACATAAAGGAGCATTATTACACTAAAATGGACATGTATGTATGCATATTCATATATAATTTTGTTAAGAATATATAAATCTTTCATTTAGTTTTTTCAGTCATAATCTAACAATCTATAATAATATATTTCATGACCTGCAACTATTTGCTTTCAAGATGGGTACATTTGTAATCCTCATCAAAAGCATATTTTTATTTAAATTATGTTTACTACTCTTGCTTCCGTTCAGAGTTCTCACAGAATACTTTTCAAGATGGAAACATGGTCTAATGATATTGTCTGGATTGAAATCCTACAGTTTTCAAACAATGTGAAGTCCACCAGGAAAAAGGCACCAGTAAAATAGACCTCCAATTTCTGAGGAAATATTTCAAATAAAGAATTAATTTTCTTTATTCAAACATGTCCAAACTGTAAGTATATAAAATGTGTTGGAGTAGGAAATAATTACACCAGCCTTCACACCTACTATTTCGTTTCTGATTTCCAGACACTGACAGGTTGTAGGTGCTCCTTCATGTGAAGTACACAGCTCTTCATCTCTGACAAAGCTCACTCATCCACTTAAAGAAACACGCATGAGAAACAATCAGCCTCTTTTATTTTCACAGTGGTGGATGGCCCTCAGATTTTAATACTTGCTCCAAGAATTCTCCAACCCAAATCCATATTTACCTAAATCCATAATCCATATGAATCCATAATACCAAATTCATAATGTTCAAAAACAGTTATAATCAGTAATTTACCTTAAAAGATGTATGAAATAGACATATAAAGACAACATAGTGAGATAAAAATATTAAGAAAGAGAATAAATATCACAATGAAAAAGAATAACAAAACCCTTACATTTATTTAGCACTTCTCTTGTGGGTGGAGAATAATAAAACAGTTAAAAACTACTCGATATGAATTTTCCTCTTCCTAAAATATTTTTCTGCAAGTAAAATCAATATTTAATTAAAATTTGGCTTTATTCTTCTAATCTGTCGCTTGGTGGTTTTGTCAGGCTTAGTTGGGGAAGTTGTGGTATTGCTTGTTAGCTACTGGAGAAATCCAGCTTTAAGAAGGAAGGCTTTGTGTACCGGGGGTTTGAGCATTAGCCAGTTCTCCACCCCATGAGCTCCTCCCGAAACCATGCATGCTGAACTTCTGAAGATTATTGTGACTGAAGAGTGGGATTTAAAGGGGAATAACAAGAAAAAGAGCTTTCTAGAAGTATCCAGAAGATATGTGGAAGTGACATAGTACTATGTCTTGCTCTTACTCCATTGGTATTTTGAGTTAAAAGCTAAAAGTGAAAGAAAATTGATTACATTTAACAAATAATTTTATAATTATGGAAAGCAAGAACTAGAATGCTACAGAGCAGAGCTTTCCATCCTAAGCAGAGCAGCTAAGACTGAATGAAGAGTTTATTTGAATGTGCGGCATAACTACATCTGTTTACTGTGAAGTCATTCAGTAGGTGTAAAACTCACTTACCCAAACAGTGGTGTATTTTAATAGCAAAACACTATATGAGATAGCTAAGGTAAAACAACTTCATAAATAAATGTACAGAGAAATGTGTTTATTCTCTCCAATGGACAATAAATGATTTTTTTAAAAGTTAAAGCAAACCAGGAGCTGGTAGCTTACACGTGTCATGGCAGCTATTCAACAGACTGAGATCTGGAGATCATAGTTCAAAGCCAGCCTAGGCAGAAAAGTCCTTGAGACTCTTATCTCCAAGTAACCACACACACACACACACATACACACACACTTGCACATGCACACACACAGCAGACAGACACTACACGCATGCATGTAGAGGCACATACATGTATTCACACACACACACACACACACACTCACACACACTAACACTTGGAAGTAGAGGTGTGGCTCAAATAGTAGAGTGCCAATCTTGAGCTAAAAAGCCAAGCAAAAGCATGCAGCCATGAGTTCAAGTCTCAAGACCAGAACACACCCGTTCATTTGTGCGCGCACACACACACACACACACAGATAAACAGTGTATATTTTTTAAAGGAAGCCATTTGTTATTAGAGAAAAAATTAAAAAGAACTTTTAAAATAAAAGATAAACCAATTGACAAGATTTATCTTTCCCTTTTGCTTTCAATTAATTTTTATTCTACACAAACCCAAAATGGAGAGCCATATTCATATTAATATAGGCAGATTTTTTTAAGCAAATCAAAATTTTCCTACCAAAGGGTTTGAATGTTCTGTGCAAGGCACTAAAAGATGTCAGAAATCTTTTAAAGTTTACATCCTATACCATTCATTTTAAATAAACACTTTCCCCGATGTCTCGACGCTGATTACTAAAATCTAAGTGTTGGAATGTGGAAAGGCTTGGGGGTCTGGGGATGAGCTTGGGACCATAAACTGCTAAGGAAGTGGTAGATTTTGGGGGCACAGGGTAGGCATCAAAGCATGCTTCTGGCTAGTCCCCGCCGTGGTGAGTCACTCTTGTATAATTAGCTGGCTCAGACATGATCCTTGGGAATAGTCTCCACTTACTAAATGTTCCTGCTGCATACTCGAGTCTTCACTGAGATGGCTTTCTCTTCTTTGTTATTAAGATTTATTAATTGTACAAAGGGATTCATCGCAATATTTCCATACATGCATGTAATGAACTTGGCCCAAATTCACACCCTCTAATATAATGTCTTATCCTCCTCCCCTCCCTTTTATTTTGATGTCTTTTATGTTTGAGGTTGGGGGTTCTATTGATTTTATTATCCTCTGGTTGTAATGTGACTTCAATTCAGAATGGCAGTGAACAATGTGCCTTGACCAAAAAAACCTGTCTCATCATTCACCCCTCTCTCCCTGCACCCCACCCCAGCTCTCCTCTCAAGTTAAGCAAAGTCAAATTCAGAGAAAAAAGAGATGGAAGTTTTCTGTCATGTGTGGTAATTAGACGTAAATTTAAACATAGATGAAAAATACCCTGGGTCCTGTGCAGATCTCGTATACTCAGGAGATGAATCCAAGGCTGAGTTCCTGGGAGCTGCCATATTAACAGCTGAACAAAATAAATACCAGCAAGTTGGAACTTATTTTGTCTGAGGGAGATGAGGCCATGGGGTGAGGGGTAGAGGAATGGAAAGAGGAAATATGGTCTTCTAAAACAATGTTTAACTGGTTTCATTGTTATTTATTATTTATGCTTGAATTTGGGAACTGGGTGCTGTCCCATAGCTTTCTCGATAAAGGCTGGTACTTTACTGTTTGAGCCATACCTCCAATTCTGTTTTGTTTTTGTTTTTGCTAATTTATAGGAGGTAAGCATCAGAAGGACTTGACTACCTGGACTGGTTTTAAGCTCTTAGCCTCCACCATAGCCAGGATCACAGGTAGGAGCTACTTGTGGCTGGCTTACTATTCTGTTTCTATCTGCGCATAGAAAGCCCTTCAATCATATTCATTCTCTCCTGGCAAATCTATTCAGATAGTTTCAAAGCGCCATCGTGCACAAATGAATGAGACAACATTGTGAGAACCAAAATTCACAAAGCGGACTTGGAAGACTTACAAAAGCTTCAAAGGAAAAGAGCATAACATCTTAAACTCACATAGACAATTATCTTTCCAAAAGCAGAGGGAGATGAAACAGTTAAGGGGCAGTGCTCAGCCCTGAGTTCAAGCCCCGCCACTGACACAAAAACCCACCAACCACATGAACAACCAAACAAATAAATGAATGCACATGGCTCAGTGCAAGTTCCTGTCAGACATAGATAAAACATCCTATTTGCAGGTTTATAAATTAAGAACTATGGAGAAAGGGGTCAGGACTTGACATCGCTCTGTGTTGGCTCTCAGAGCTGCAGCCAGCTCATGGCAACTCTGGTTTGAGCATAATTCATTCAGGAACGGGTCAGGGGGAAGGAGGGGGTGAGAGGAAGGCCCAGCTGATGCTTAATTTTCCCTGGAGGAGACGCTGAGAAAATGGTGTTAAAAATCACTATTAGAAAGATGTTTAGAGAAACAATTTTGTGACAATGATTAAATTCGGAACCCTCTGATCCAAAAGGGAATTAAAGGTATGAAATTAGATAATGAGATTTCTTGCTGTGTATGACAGGCCTTCTCTGGAATTATTTCTCCAGCTGCAAATTTTGTTATTTATTTTCTTCTCCTCTGGGCCGTAGACTGCTCTCCACTTCTTTACCTTTGCACATTTTTGTATGTGTTGGTCCTGGGGCTTGAACTCAGGGCCTGAGTGCTGTCCCGGAGCTTTTTTGCTCAAAGCTGGTTCCCTACCACTTGAGCCACACGTGCACTTCTGGCTTTTTGTCAACTGGAGATCAGAGTGTCACGGACTTTCCTGCCATGCTGGCTTTGAACAACAATCCTTAGCTCTCAGCCTCTTGAGTGGGTAGGATTACAGGTGTGCGCCAGTGGTCCCTGACTGTATTTGTTCCTTTATTTGAAATCTACTTCCGCCCTTGGAAATTCAAAAAGTGTTAGGTCTGTGTGTGTCTGCATGCATAGTAGGTACATGTAGTTGGTACATATTCTCTGTCTTATTTTGTGCATGTATGCACATTACATCAGTGTTCCCTTCCATTACCTGTTAACGTTTTAAGGACGTGTCTTGGTCATCCTTAAGAAGATATTATGTAGGGCCTAGTGTGTACTTTCAGTTGGCACTTAAGTCAGCAAGCCTGCCTTCTACATAGCTTGATGGAAGCCAGCGGAGTTACTAACATTGGACTTGTCCCTGTGGCCCAGGTCCTGCATTCTTTCCAATCATTACTGACATTGTGTTTGCAACAGGGAAGGGCAGACAAACACTTTCAAAAGCTTCACAAGGGGCCCCAGCTTCATCTGCCCATCCCAGTGTCCAGATCAGAGTCACCTTTCCACCCTCTCCCCACCCTTCTGTTCCACCTCTCGCTTCTTCCTCCCGACCCCTTCCCATTTCCTGATCACAGGGCACTGGAGCTTTCTAGCTGTGTCTGCCCAGTTCCTCTCCTCCCATCCACCGCCCCACCCTAATGATTTGGCTTAGCTTCCATGGTCATTTGGGTCTAAAGTAGGATGTGGTAGAATGCACATGCCCTTTGTCTTTCTGCACCTGGTTTTACAAGCACAGAGGCAGATGTTGATTTATTTTTGTCATTCTATTTGTATTTGTATCTGTGTGTCTGTCTGTCTATCTGTGTGTGCCCCTATCCAGTCTGTTTTTTTCTTCTTTTCTTCATCTCCTTTTCCTTTCGATTCTTTTCATCATTTTCTAATTAGTAAGGACTGCGTCTCTCTTAGGAAACCCATTGTCTGAATCACGAGTGTTGTTATTAATTATGGTCATAGCATGTACCTGAATTTTCTCCAGGGTCAGAATAATTTGTAACTGCGTTGTTTGCAGGGCTTTGTTTTCCTCTCATTTGCCGAGACAGCTTCTACCCTCAGGGGGTCGTGGTTATGAAGCAATTGCTGTTCCCCTCCTTCGCCCCCAGAGCTCGTTCCCTGCTTTCCCAGGGCAGACGCCCGGCAATTGTCTCCATCCGTGACTCCACGTGGAGTGCTCTTTGATGGGAACACATCTGAAAAGCATCCTGATTATCTGCCTGGGGAATGAGGATGCATCTGCCCCCAAAAAAGCCAAAGCACACAGGCCAGGATGCTTTCGCACCACACTGCATCGCCCTCCCCAACCCGATGCTCTGCTCCCGGTGCCATGACTTCCTGCTTGGTCCCAGCATCACTAGGAAGCAGAGTATCTGTGACTTCCTCCCATCGCCCCACTGTGTCATGTCTTGCTGGAGCAGGATTTCTGGCCTAGGTCTTTGTACATGCATTGGGGGGGGGAAGGGTAGTGGACTTTATTATTTGCATTTTATTTTTGTCATGTTTTGTTTCATTTATTTCCTTTGATTATCTTTAAGTAATTGTATCAAGTGGTTTGTCCACAATCAAAATGTCTCAGGTATTAGAAATAAGTGCAAACAGCTTCTTTTGTGACTCCAGTTTAATGTGGTGGGACTTGTATTGCTTCTGGAATTCATGATTCCAAAAGTAATTTAGAAAACACCAGGAAATATATATATATATATATATATACACATATACATACATACATATATATATATATATACACATATACATACATATATATATATATATATATATATATATATATGCAGCCATACGGTGGGTGGACAGTTTCTGTGCAAAGTGGATTAGATGTGTGTCAAAACATTTTAAGAGCTTCTCAAAGGGGGCACTAGAGCATCGCAGCAGTGGGAGATGTGAGGCCAGGACTCGGGGGAGAGGTCGCGTAGAGCAGTGGGAGTTTGTGTACCCTGTCCTTTGGTGACAGTAAGGAAAGGAGTCACGGGCTACGATGGCGGAGAGCAGTACAAGGATCCCTGCGACCGAGGATCCCTGTGACCAGCCCAGCACTGGCGCATGCCTGCCATCCCAGCTACTCAGGAGGCTGAGATCTGAGGATAGCGGTTTGTAGCCAGACTGGGCAGTAAAGTCCCCAGAAGATTCTTGATTCTAATGAAACACACATACACACACACACTCACTCACACTCACCCCACAAGCCAGAAATGGAGCTGTGGCTCAAGTGGTAAAGTGCTGTCCTTGGGCACAGAGAGGTTCAGGGCCAGTGTCTAGGCCCAGGGTTCAGGCCCAGGACTGGCAGCAAACAAACAAACAAACAAAAGCCACAAAATGTTGGCATGCGTAGCGTAGCTTCCTGAGTTGCAGAACCACCAGCCCCCCAGGCCTGGGATCCGCGCCACGCTGGCTCCGCAGCGGCTCTGATTTCCACCCGTGCGCCCAGTTGCAAATCTCCTTCCTCTGCAGTGTGCATCTCCCTTGAGTGTGCCACCACACGCAGGCCCCTGCTCACATGTGTCCACGCCCATTCACACAGAGAGATGTCTGTGCCTGCGTCTCTGGAATTCTCCACCAGGAAGCCGGGGTTCCTGGGGCGCATCCCTAATTCGTGCCATCTCCCACTGGACGCATGCTTTCCTCTCTTTGCAGATCCACAAAAGCCACGCGAGGGACCATGGAGGGAAACCTCGGAAACCCGGCATGACCATAGATTTGTTTTCTCCTCCCCTCATTTCCGCCGTGCGTGTGTGCGCCCCCGGTGCCAGGCTGCTGCCCAGTCCTCGCTGTTTGGCCTGTGGCTCCGCAACAGCCCCACTGTGACTCCCACCTGTTCTCACAGAGAAGGAAGCCACGCAAGGCCACGTCCTAGGCACACGGTGACCCCAGGGCAGCTGCCCCCCATTAGGAGAGGGCATGGCGCACGCCAGTGCCGGAGGAGAGATGCACCCCAGTGATAGAGGATGCGATGAGAGCCCCCAGTTGCTGGAGAAGATGCGCATCTGCATTCTGATACTCTTCATCTGCGTACCAGGCCCGAGGGGCCCTCTCTGATGGAATGCTGAATTTCTCCGTCTATTTTCAAATTAAAATATGGAATATTGTCTGTCTGCATTTAGCAAATTATCTTGGCTGTGTGACGTTGGCTCTTAAAGTATCACTTTATCAAAGCCGGTAAGGGAATCATCCTCATCGGAACTGAGGGGCTCACTCTGCCATCACCGTGTCTTCCTGTAAAACATCCCGTGGGACTCCTCTCTGCTTTTTGTGGGTACACAATAAAATGATAACACTGGGATTTTAATACGATGTATTTCCACATCCATGTGCAGATGAGAATTTCGTATTTCTTCACCAAAATCAGTTATTTCAATATAATAGTGTGAAAACAACTGTTTATTATGAATATTACAATAAAGTCATTCACACATTAAAGATTCACACTCCAAATTAAAATTGGGTAGCTGGCATAAAGGTAATTACAAAGGTTAATGGGAATAAATGTGCTTTCTTTCAAACCATAGTTTAGCTACCAAATTAACACTCAATACCTTAACATCAATCCGTGATCCGTTTAAATTCATACCTGCCTTCCTGAACCCTATTCATGGTTTGGCAAAAATTATAACAATGGCAACCTCAATAACAACGCTAGTGATGTCTACAAAGATGGAAGATGAGCTCCTTGGCATTATGAAATGATGTATAGAACAGCTCAGAATCTGCATTTAATTATGGGAAAGCCCATGAATTCAGTCAGCTACGGTAATGGTTTTCTCCAAAGACAGCAGGACCAATAGGAGTGCCCATTGTCCTCCATCTCTTTTAATTTTATTTGTTATTATATGTAAATAGCTGTACAGTGGGGTTTCAATTCAATGGGTCAGCTTGTGCATACAATGCGTGCTTCTCCATGTCACCCTTCCACACTCTCCCTGTCTCTTCCAGGCCCACTCAACCCCTCCCAGTCCCTCAAGGGGTCTGGTTCTATCTTCCCCAGTGCACATCGAGTATCATGAGTTCAGTCTCCCGCCCTTCCACTCTCCATCCATCTGCCCTTCCCTTGAAGGGACCCTGGACAAAACCTGCTTCTACTTCCTGGTGTTCATTTGTTAAACTGTGACTCAGTTGTCCACAGAAGTTAGGCCATTGCAATACTCCCCCAGGTACACAATGCTTTGGTTTATATGTTTGTTTATATATGCATATATATATAGCCCTGTGCATGTTTTCAATGTTGATCTAATATCTACATGTGAGACAAAACATATGTCTTTTGTCTCTCTGAGCCTGACTTTCACTAAATACAACAATTTTCCAAGTCTACCCACTTTCCTGCAAGCAACAATATTATTCTCCCTGACAGATGATTAAAATTCCATAGTAACTGAGCACTGGTGGTTGAGCCTATAATCCTAACTACTGAGGAGGCCGAGATCTGAGGATTATAATTCAAAGCCAACCTTGGGCAGGAAATTCCATGAGACCCTTAACTCCAATAAATTACTCAAAGAACACTGGAAGTGGCTTTGTGGCTCAAGTGGTAGAGTGTTATCCTTGAGCAAAAGATGCTCAGGGACAATGCCCACGTCCCAAGTTCAAGCCCCAAGACTGGCAAAAAAAATCCATTGTACAAAATCCATTGTATGTATGTATGTACAGATGTATGTATATATGTATGTATGTACCAATTCAAATTTTCTTCATCCATTCATAGGTTATCTGAGCCTTTTGTTTCTTGAGTTGGTTTTTGCCAAGACTCCAAACAATAAGAAATTGGCTCCTTTGTTTCATCTGATGGACACTAATTCTCCCCAGGAAACACGGTTAACCTCTTTTGCCCTGTGAGCATATCGAATACACGAGTCTTAAATGCAATACTGTACTAACTTAACATGCATTTCTCTATCAGGTAAAAAACAGAGTTAGGTCTAAATCTTCCTGGAAACAGATTTGAAGAGCTGCAACTGTTCTAGAAATGAACCTGTGGTTAAATGTCAAATATCAGACCTTTGTTTATTTACTTATATACTTTTGTTCTTATTATTTTACTTTCCTTTTGTTCTTTTTTGGGGCCAATACTGAAGCAATTTCTCAGAAATTGTTTGGTTAAACACAAATATCTATCGATATTTTACTTTTTTAGTGGGATATAATGCTGATATAAAGGAAAAATAGCTCTGTATTCACAGCCTATGTTACAAAACACAAGACATTCACATGTCTAATCACTCATTGGTCTAAATACCTAGCAGTGTGTTATCAAATTCAATGCAAATTATGAAAGGATCTAATTGTATCTTTCTTGGGAAAGTTCCACAATTTAAGAAGCAATCTTGCTGGTGATTTTTTTGTTTCTTGTAAAATGTGAAATTTAGTGCAAAGACACTCCATTTATACAAAGCTTTTCAGGTAGAATAAAACGCATAATTGCTACTAGAACTTGCCTATATACTTATCATTCATGATTTACTTGGAATTTAAGCAATTGTTATTTGTGTAAAATGTTATAGTAGAAATATCATCAATGTATAATATGTATAATAAATGCTTCAATGCAGCTATCATATACATATGCATGTTGCTCATACTATCTATTGTTTATGAAATTTGAAAAGTTTTCTTCATCATCACCATCGAGATAAATAATTCATTATTGAACAAATATTTTCTGTATATATCCTGCATTTCCTGATTCTACAGCAACCCCAGTTCTTCCTTTAGCCTGTGCCTGTTGATCATCTATCATTTGCCAAAGACATTCTTTGGAGGAAAGAATACATGAAGAAAAATACTCTAAATGTTTGTCTGCTGCATTACTTACCTTAAGGAGGTCACCTATGTGACTGAGAGAGAGAACCTCTCCATCACAGATTTAGAGCCTGTGGTTAGCGGATGAACAACTGATCCACTCCTAGCCACCAGGGCCACTGAGTGTGCGAATGGATGAAACCTAGATCAAGCAGCCCACCGGTGCAGGGAGGGCGCAGCCAAGGTGGAGGGGTGGCCAGGGTGCCGAGACACTGCACAGAGCTGGGGACACTTGTCCCGATGACACTTGTCCCGATGACACTTGTCCTGACGCTTTGGCAGAGAGCCTTCTCTCCACACAATCAAGAAAATGAGACTGTGTGCAAGCCCTAAGATGGCTCAGTGAGGGGCAGGGCTGATCCCATTGAGCTGATCTGTCTGCTATCACTAAGGAAGGTGACACTTCACCGGTCTGCCCTCAGTCTATTTTAAGACGATCAGTGTAGGGTTGAGACTTAGTGGTGACATCTACAATGGTAGTGTGTGGACTTGAGGCAAGGACTCCCAAGCCTGGAGCAGGGTGGGGACTTCTGCCTCCCTTCCCCCCTCCCCATACACCACAGGCCAGTTCCTGGACCGTGGCCAGACGGCCATCAAGTAGGAGATGGCCATTGGGCAATGAGGAGAATAGCTCGGGGAAAGAATAATTGAATTTTACTTCAAACATTTATTACAACAAGGTCGTTGGCTGGAAGTGGAGCTGTGGCTGGAAATGGCAGAGCGCTAATCCAAAGAGCTTGGGGACAGCACCCAGGCCCTGAGTTCAAGCCCCATGACTGAAGAAAGAAAACACAAAGCTTCCCTGTGGAATAATGTTTCTTTTATATAATCTCCCATTAATATTCCTCTGAATCTCCTTGCACCTGTGAACACAATCTAGATTGAAATGAAAATGATGTAAGTTTCAGGTGACAACCCGAAAACAGTCTTCTGACATACACAGTGAAGATTTTTTTTTTCTGCATGAATAGTGTCCTGTTCATTTTAAATGAACCTGAGCTTCTGCTATTGGCCTCTGGTCATCGCTGTAGCTTTGTTACTGAGCATCGTTAATAATCTTCCAAATGAAACATCAACATTTTCTATCATGTCTATTTTCTGTCAATGAATTCAAAGATGCTTGTGAACCCATCCTGAATACAAATTGAATTCAATTGTATTACTGGTAAGGTTCTTACTATTTTTGTTTAGAGGTGAGAGATTTTTAACTCTTAAAAATGAAGTGATTCATATATATTTTATCACACATAGTAGGTTAAAAAAACTTCTACATACAAAAGGGGCTTGTTTTCTCTCAGATGTTGATGTAGATCTAAATTATAAACTTGTATGCAAACATACACAGGATCATACACACATATGCATGAACAAATTGACTAAAGTATGGTCTACTCAGGTGCGGGTTCCAGTGGTGTAACTCTGTTGAACAACTGACAGGTTTTGTTTTGTTTTGCTTTTTAATGAGCATTAGAAAGCTGGAACATTTTCCAGAGTATGAGGTCCAGAAGGGAGCAGACAAGTGGAGAGGGGAAGGGAGGGAGATTGCAATCAAATCACTCAAGGCACACATGGGAAATGCAAACAGGTTACTGGAAAGAAGGGGTGGGTTGGGAGAGCTGGGGGAATGATGGAAGGGTGGCATGGGTCAAGCTACATCGTGCTCAGACTGACCTGTTGAATTGAAGCCCCTTTGGTGCAATTACTTACAGGTAATTAAATAAAAAAAGCATGCAAAATGTTGCTCCTAAGCTTTGCATTTGAGTGCTTTAAACTATCTATCCTAAACTTAAATAGCAGTTTTGTTCTGTTGTTCTTGTGGCAGTTTTAGATGAATTGCTTTTTAGGTTGTACTCTTCAAGGAAGCACAGAAGATAAGGCAGTGGTGTCTTTAAGGCTCCTCCCCGAGTCCAGCCGAGTCCTGGCCTTGGTCCTTGGCAGTAGAGGGGACTGGCTCCCCGTTGACATTTTCATGGTGAACGATGCATTGCACGTTGCATTCTTCTTGCGTACAGGAGGGTGCTAGCAAGAAAACCAGAAATACTTCACGTAACAACTTACCACACTTGAATTAGACAGTGCAAGACTGCTAACAGCCAGAGTCTTGTTCTTCAAGTATTTCTTGGGCACATTCAAAATAAGGGACAAAACTTTTTAGTTAGTTCCATTAAAATCAATACAGTGATGTATTAGAATTATAAAAGAAAAAGAAAAAATGATCAATATGTAGGGTTAATGTCAGTTTGTCAGTTTTCATTCCTTTTATTCTACTTTTTTTTTTTTTGCAGTTTGTGGGGTCTGAACTCTGGGCCTGGGTGCTGTCCCTCAGCTCTTTAGTTCAAGGCTAGTGTTCTACCACTTGAGTCACAGTGCCACTTATGATGTTTTCTGCTTATGTGGTACTGAAGAATCAAACTCAGGGCCTCATGAATGCAAGGCAAGCACTCTATCACTGAGCCACCTTCCCAGCTCATTATCATTTTTATATGAACAGTACAGTCCGTATTCCCTCCCTTCCTCCCTCCCTTCCTTCCTTCCTCCCTTCCTCCTTTCCTTCCTTCTTCCCTTCCTTCCTTCTTTCCTTCATTCCTTCCTTCTTTTCTTTGTGGTTCCAGTACTGGAACTTTAACTCAGAGTCTTGCAGTCTTTCTTAGCTTTTATTCTTAAAGTTTTCTTCTACCACTTGAGCCAGAACTCCACTCCAAGCCATTTGCTGGTTAATTAAACAAGAGTCTCCTATTTGTCTGCTGGGGATGGCTTCGCACCAGGAGCCTTAGATTTCAGCCTACTGAGTGGGTAGGATTACAAGTTTGAGCTATTGGCTCTTTGGCTGTGCATTTCTTTTGTATTCATTTTACATGGGAAGAAAAAGATCAATGCATTTGAACTCAGTTAATCATATATATTTGAATCATTCAATTATTGAAGCTCTTCTAGAAATGGCTTTAAAGTTGATCCCAGTTCCCTAAAAGGAACCTATTGAACAGTGCTTTGTTAAAGAGAAAAAAAATAGCACTTAGATGAAATCATCTATGAGTTTGAAAAAGAAATAATCTTAAGTGTATTGCCCTTCTGCCAAATTAGATCAATTTTGGACTTTGGGCACTAGAATTAATCCTGCTTATTGTTTAATATGGTTCCCTGATCAAAATATGGAAAAATTGCTTGCTTGTAATAAACCTGCTTCCTCTTCCTGAATGAGCAATTTTTGAAAAATCTAATTGAAATTCTTTGAAGGAAAATTATTTTAAGTTAAAATATTGGCTCACTACACTACTTGAGTTAGCTTAAAATCCCTATTATTTCTTGTCTGAATATATGAATTAAACAATATAAAAGTGAGAAATCTAGCAATACAATACAGATATAAAGTAGATGGATGTATTAGCTTCTTATTTTCTCATGTCTGAATTTAATTGGGACTTTTGAAATATTTTCTTTGCAATTTGCTGATTGGCTTTGCTGATTATTTTCAATTGATTAAAGAAAATACTACACCAAGTTTGGTGGCTCATGCCTATAACCCTAGCTACTCAGGAAACTGATTTCTGGGGACTTAGGAAAGATCATGAGACTCTTATCTCCAATCAACCAGCAAAAAGCAGGAGATGTGGCTCAAGTGGTAGAGTTGCCAGTATTGAGTGAAAAAGCCAAAGAAGAGTGTAAGGTTTTTTACCCCCAGTACTGGCAGAAAATACTGGGATATTTATTCTTCAGTTAAAAAAAATAGAGGCATTTACAAGATTCAACCTTCAAGAGTGCAAAAGAAAATAGGAATGAGTTAGTGATGGCTGAGTCATTATTTCAATCATTGTATCAATGAAAGTATTTAATCTCGATTTTAATAGTTGAATGTGTGTGTTTTGACTTAGTTCCTCTTGGAAATTTTTGATGTTAATTTTTGAGGACACTTTAAATTTTCTCTCGACAACTTCAGTGTAATGAAGGGATTCTTGGTTTTCACTGCCCTCCATACTTGCCTCTGAAATTTCCTGGATGAGATTTCTCCCTGGCTTTTATTTTAGCTTCTCATCAGGTATTGGGATGGTATCCAGTAGCTCTCAATCATGAGCTTTTCCATGCATTTTCTTAAGCACAGTCACAGCTACAGACATGGTAGAACATTCTTCTCAACTTATGTTCTCAGCTTTCTCGTTCTTTTTGTTCCTCACTGCTCTTCCAATGCCCAGAACAGCCAACACCTGCCATAACTCTCTTCACTCTTTCTGTTTATTTTTGTATTTATTAACTCAGCATTTTCTGTTAAGCAACCACAACACAATATTGCATTCTTGGCTAGAATTCTTGGAAAATTAAATGATGGTTGGTTTTGAAGAGATGTAAGGAATTAAACTTACTTTCCATTTATTTTTACATGACCTTAAATTTGCATTGTTCTCTGAGATGCTTGATGTGCTTGGAATTTAAGAAACCAAATTTGTGCCCTTGAGGTTTATAATTAGAGGACAAATAATAGACTACATATTTGTGGTATTTAAAAGAGCACACATGTGTGATGAAGAATTTTTCCATAGAAAAAGAAATGCTTTATTCACTGCTTAATTAAAAATGTGGTGTTGGAAAAAAAAGTCATACTTCATCATTTGAAACAGTCTCTAAATAGAAAAGCCTACTAAAGTTCCTGCAACAGGCAAATATAGCAAAAACTAAGGTATTACAAAAATCAAGTTTTATATTTATATTGTACATTGAATGTATATTTTCTTAAAGAATGAAAATGTATCTCACAATTCTTTTTTTTTGTGTCAGTTGTGAACACTGAGCCTGGTTGCTGTCCCTCAGCTCTTCAGCTCAAGGTGAGCGCTCTACCATTTGAGCCACAGTGCCACTTCCAGTTTTCTGGTGGTTTATTGGACATAAGACTCTCATGGACATTCCTGTCTGGACTGATTTTGAACCATGATCCTCAGATCTCTGCCTTCTGAGTAGCTAGGATGACAGATGTGAGCCACCAGTGCTAGGTTCACAATTCTTTAAAGTTCTTATATTTTTGTCAGAGAAACAAAGTTGGTAATATTCAGTATAAAAAATGTCCAAGAGAGAGATCTGAAACTAACAATTTAATGACACATCAAAACCTCCTTGAAAAAGAGCAGCAAGATAAACGCCAATCCAGTAGACGGAAAGAAATAAT
>NW_012267368.1:3732614-3748285 GCF_000151885.1 Dipodomys ordii
GATGTGAAGGGTAAACAAAAGGAGGAGGCTGCAATGCTTGGTAAGAAATGTATGCATTATCCTGCCCATGTAATTGTAACCCTTCTGTACAGTATCTTCACAAATAAAATAAAAAACACTACCAAAAAATGTCCAAGAGAAATAAAAAAATAAATATTAGTATGTGAGCATGGCCTAAAACTCTTTTTGAGGATTTTTAAATTATATGAATCACTTTGCTCTTCTCAATGTTTTTATTGAATTTTCTCTTCCTGGTGCTAAAATTGTGCTGGCAATTAAATGTCACCTTCCCAGGAGATTCTTTTAAGTAGAACATTTCCTTTATACTAAGGACCACCAAGCATTTCATCTATGCAGTACCTCACTCACTGGGAGAGGATTCAATTGGCACCCAGAATTGGGTATAATATCATATTTTAAGTTAAGTCTTTATCAGAGGTTTAATAGAACAATTCAAGTTCTTTGCAGTCAAAATGTCTGTCAGAAATCACTTTCTCTGAGGATTTCCGGAGCACATTTACTTCTTTGCATAAAGTACATCTTGTTCATGAACAAGTTCTCTAAAATTTCATTTCTATGCCAACCAATAAGGCATAAATCAGGTGTGCACATTTATCTTTCCAGTGCATTGCATTTCCATTTTACACAATTACACGCAAAACTAGAATGGAACTTTTTTTTTGATAGATAAAGCTGGTACCAATTTTCAGCACAGATGCCTTATTGACATAAATATATATTCATCAAAATATCGACAATATTAACTTAATAATATTAGTCATGAACATTGTTTTCCACAATTATTTGGCTTTGATGGCCTTTACAATCCTGTTATCAACATTGTCCTAGCCAGCTCACATATTCTGTCATGTACATTTTCTGATGCTTAAGTCAACATTACTCTTCCCATATTAAGAAGTGATGATTGTAGGTCATTAGTAATAATAATGAATTTAGAACGCACATTTTATGTTTGGAGAACAAGGGAATTCAATGGATGAGAACTCTGTAACTTGTAAATTGGTAGAATGACTTCCACAACCTCCATATTTACCAGAACTTTTATGTCAGCTCTGGGAATGATACAACTCTTGTCCAGGTGAGTAGTTTGGTTTCTCATTTCCTGTTCTTCTGTTTTTGCTTTGTTTGAAGGGAAAAGTAAAGGTTATTTTGATAGGAAAAGGAGGAACATATGTAATATTATGATCTAGAATATTCTAATGAACTGACTAGTAGCCAGAACCATATTGTAAGCTAAAGGACCTCATTTTAAACTTCTGCGTTTCTTGTGATACCTGGGATCAAACCTTAGGACTTGCACAAGCTAGGGAAGCTCTCTGCCATTAAGCAGCATCCCCAAACATTTTATTGTATTTTGTTTTATTCTGTGAAACTGTCTCACTAGGTAACACAGGCTGGCTGTGAACTCTATCCTCCCTCTCAGTCCTTTGAGTGCCAGGATTCTAGGTGTGCACCCTCATGCCCAGTCCAGCCCTTGTCTCTTCCATTTCATCTCACCAGGCTGACCTTGGTTGTGTGTGCACCCACCACATTCTCATCCCAGTACCTCTGCAGGTTTGGAGGTCTCCTGAGTAAAGGCCTCTGCCCTGTTCCAGGCCCTGGTTACACAGCTCAGAGACAGTGCTCCTTGCTGCCCCTGGAGGCACAGGGGGCAGTTCTCTAAAGTCACAGGAAGAGGGTGGATGGGGCCACTCTGCCTTTCTGTAAGAAGGGCTGACAACGCACCCCCTACCTTCATTTCTGACTTTGGCCCTCCACAACTAAACGAGACTGGGTGTCCACTAGTATGCCGGGGAGATGAAGGAAGGAAAGACACATCACAGCTAATCTTGTTTCCACCTTTCTACCATGCTTTTCCTTATTTCTCTTACACATAAAGCTCTTCTCATGGCCCCTCCTAAGTCAAGGGTATCTCATCATGAATACATGGATGACCAAACAGGCATAACAGAGACATGAGCCAGGTGCTGGTGGCTCATGCCTGTGGTCCGAGCTACTCAGGAGCTGAGATCTAAGGGTTGTGGTGCAAAGCCGGCTGTGTCAGCCAAGTCCATGAGACTTGTAACTACAAATAATCACCAAAGAGTCAGAAGTGGAGCTGTGGTTCAAGAAAAGAAAAGAAAAAGATGCTCAGAGAAATGTATCAAATTTAATTCTTTGCAAGGTCAATATAATTTATTTGCATGTGTGAAAATAGAACAATGAAATTTATTGAAATTGTTTCCAGAGGGGGATGGAGATGAGCTGGGGAGTTGGCAGAGGCAGGAGGGGGTAGGAGGCGGGGAGGGTCAGGGTGTGGGGTGCAGCTGCTTGGAAAGATCCCAGTCAGCCTCCCTGGTCCAGCTGCACATTGAGTTCTGAACATCTGTTTTCATAAACGTGTTTTTCAATGCTGTACTCAGTGTTTTGTCCAGTGCCGGGGCCAGCTTGCGTGTGATGGACACCATGACCTCCAAGCAAACCAGGACCACAGGGCAGCGATGGAGCCAGCAAGGCCTCTGCCCACTGCTCAGCCTCCAACAACAGAATCTCAGTGAGGCTACGGGAAGAAAAGGGGAGAATGGAAGGTGCGGGGAGAGTGAAGGAGACTGCAGGGGAAGAGGGTGGAGAGTGGAGCTGAGGACAGATGACACAAGGAGGTAAGGGAAGGGAATGGAAGGGAGGGGAAGGAAGGGAAGGAACAGAGGGGAGAGAACAGAGTCTTGCATACATTTTCATGCCATTCCTCCCATTATAATAGTTCTGGATGTTTCTAGCATTGCAAATAGAAAACCTGCTTCTCTCTGTCACGGAGCCCATTTTCCGTGTTACTCATGAGACTTTAAAAACCTCCCCAAATGCATTTTGTTTTACACGCCTGCAATACTCTACTTTTCCAAAGGACTTAGCTTTTCCACAGTGATTATAGTGCTGCCAGAAACTTGTTCCCCACCATCAGAGCCGGGTCCAGCTCCCATGGCTGCTCGAGCACAGGCATACTAATTATTTTTGAAGCATCCTGCTTATCATCAACACAATATCTGCCCGTGTAATTTATTCTTTTTGTCTTAGCAAAAAGCTCATTAGCAGTCATAGGACTGATAACGTTAATATTCCCAAGATGAATGATACAGAAGATTCATTATCTTTAAACCACACTGGAACCACTGAACCGAATCATTTTCTGTGATTACAATAATCTTTCAAGCAATGAACTCAGAGAAATTTAACTAAATGCTTAAATGGCCTTTTGACCCACAGGGAATCTTCAGTCTCTGACTTGATAATTTAATATATTAATGCCAAAAAATAATGTGCATGTTTTTTTTAGTTCAACTTTCTCTATTCTATTTTTCAATCAACTAATCCTGAGCTAATTAGACTACTGAAAAATAAGAATTTTCTTCTTGGCTACTGTCTGTCAGTACCTCACTTGTGAAGAGTCAACCTGCCTGCATCCATGTTCTATAGAATTGCAATGGAATGCCTTTCGCTGCTTGCTTTCACCCTCCTACCATAATGTGCCAAGTAGATTATTTGAAAACTAGTGATTATTAAGTGAAGTATAACTTCCAATGTTGCGTGAAATATATGAACTTGGGATAGATTTTTCTTGGCATGGCATGATAGCACATATCTGTACTTCCAGCTACTCAGTACAAACTACACATCACCTTTCAACCGGCAGAGATGGGAAAGTCAGAGGTTTAAGACCCATCGGGAAAGATGTTAGTGAGGTCCCATATCAACAAAACAGCTGGGTATCACTGTACTTGTGCAGGTGCCGGCTACACAGGAAGAGTAGACAGGATTATCATGGTCAAAACATGGCCTAAGTAATCACTTGGCCCTATCCAAACAGTAATTAAAGGAAGATAGATGAGTGGCCTGGCAAATGTGGCCAAGGAAAAGCCCAGAAGCCCCAAGTTCAAACTTCAGAACCAAAAAAAGCAAAACTAAAAGTAAGCTAAATCTTTATTTGAAATCTTAATTCCAAAGCCCAGAGTGTTGAAAGCCTCTGAGTACACAACCCTTTTCAGGCAAGCTGGTGTGCGATTTGTAATTTACCAGAAGATTCTCCCACCTCACATTAGCATTGCGCCAGCAAGCCATGATGCAGGGTGCCTTAGCAAATACCTGCACAAGGCTCCCACCCTGCTCCTGGATGAGGGCCTGTCTTGCTTCCTGGCCCTGGGTCTGAGAGGAACCCCCATGGGGTGGTGGGGTCACTCTAGCCAGATCCGAAGTGGCTCAAGACCAATCTCAACAAGGACTAAAGAAAGTACTCACTAGACATGGCCTTGACCTTGCCAGATTACAGATGACCTCCATAGTGACACAAGAAAAAATTGATAGCCTAAGTGAAACATCTCATCACAGATCTAGTAAAACTCATTAAATCAATCATTTGGCTTAAAGAAAAAAAATACAAAAGGAATAATTAGAGCCAGGCACCGGTGGCTCACACGTGTCATTCTAACTACTCAGAAGGCTGAGAATTGAGGACTGCAGTTTGAAGTCTGACTGAGCAGGAAATTTTGTGAGACTCTTATCTCCAATAAACTGTTCAGAAAACTCTGGAAGTGGTGCTGTGGTAGAGCCCTAGCCTTGAGCACAAAGAGGCTCAGGGACAGAGCCCAGGCCCTGAACTCAAATCAAGGACTGGTAAAATAATAATAATTGGAATAGTAGAAAATATGCAAAATTATTTAGATGTAACTCTGAATCATTTTAAATTGCTAATGAAATGGTAAACTGTTGTGATATTAACTGTGCCTGGATTGGAATTGTATTTTTTCAATGTCAACTGGGTATGAATGTATATAAAATAAATATTCTCATAAAAATAGAAACTTAGATTATTATTAGTCAAAAGGCAATTTCAATCTCATGAAATCTGATAATGTCTCAAGATTGTCTATGGTCTGTCTGAAATTAAAAGAGAGAGAAATGTTGAATTTAATACATACATACCAATTAAATTGATCCTCACAGTTATAAACTAAAAATTTCATTTATTTACAAGTATCTAGTTGAATAAAAATGTTTCACTTAATTTCCTGACCCTTGAGTAAGTGATGTAATTTGAATGTTTACATTGGAGAAGTAACTAAAGAATAAGTATGCATTTTGTAATTTGAAATGCCAATGGAATTTAATTAAAATGGAATATGAATGACAGTGTTATATAATTGGTCACTGTTATATTGAACATGTTTATGTTATTTTAAGAATTTTATAGAAAATAATATTTAATCTGATACAGTATTACAACTTAGAAATATAAATGATCTCATGTAAATTAAAATTCTTTGTATCAGTTGATTAGGAAAACATACTTATTTGTCCTATACCTTTTTTCAAGTTTTTACTCATTTAACATTGTCTTATTTGAGGCTCATTAATTACAATAAAAATATCATAGTCATTTAGATAAGGATTCTTCTTGAGTTTCATAGTATAAATGGAAGAAATGGGTAGAAAATATAACTTGTTTACAACTTGGGGTTATTTTTCTCATCACCCCCTGAAGTTCCTCGATCTAAAATATGAACAGGCACATCTTAGGAACAAGTTTGGCCTTCATTATTCTAGTTTCCATCCTTGCCTTTCTGGTCCCTTACTTACCTTTGTGGTGAAAAACATGACCAAATCTGGATGTAACAGGGCCTGACGAGCTGAGAGTGCCAGGGTTAATGCTGAGTGAACGGATTTCAATTTGTTAGTTCACAGCTGACTTCTCAGATGGGAGGAGACAGGAGCAACATTTCCGTGAATACTCTCTGCCACGGGTCAGCAGTTTACTATACAAACTGCAGTAAGGAAATTGAGAGAAAAATCTCTGTAATGTTCTAAATGGAGACTTGAAATATCACCGTAATTCTACTGTGCTCAGGGAAGATATTTGTAAGAGGAAAATTAAGTGAGAACTGCACCAAGGAAAAGTCTGCCTGTGAACATGTGTAAATGACGGGTCATTGCCAGGCAGCTAGTTTACTTATATGCAATCAAAGGCAAATAAATGCACAAGCTTTAGGGGAATGATATAGATGTGCCTGAAAAATGTCAGGTCATTTTTGCTTTGAACATCTCTTAATTGAGTATTGATTTCCTTTTTCCCTTTCAAATGCTGCTACAGTGAATGAGAGAAAGCATTATTTTGGTCTGTTCATAGCAATGGATTTTTACTTATGATTTCATCTTCTTCTTTGACATCTGTCTTATCTCTCTCCTGTATATTGTTTTACACTCCTGATCTTGCAAGACCATCACTAAAGTCTCTCTTGTGCTGGGCTTCTGCAATCCAATTGAATCCTTTGGACTCAGACAGTAAGTGTGTGTTTCACTGTTCGATATTTTAAATTTAGTTAGTGACAGGTGATTAGAGTTCATTAATATGCCTAGGCTAAAAGTGACATTGTTCCCTTGACCCAATAAAATAATGAGGTATTACATATGTACAGAAACATGAAGCCAAACAAACAAAATTATGTACTGTTACAGGACAAGAATTATAATATTAAGATATGGAGTATTCATGGAAACGTGACATATTTCAAACTTCAGTACAAGTGATTTTTAATAGCTCCGGTGAAGTTGATTTTGTATTTAATAATAGAGTATCAATAATGTTAGAAATCAATGTGTGACATATATATGTTAGAAGAAAAGACACATACCTCTGATTCAAATTTTATATATATATTGCGAAAACAAAGAATGTAACTCAATAACTTGTGAATTGAGGTCTTTAATTTCAAGGACTTCTAAAACCAAGTCTACCAATGATAATTAGAATTCAAGAGTTAAATAAGTAGAACAAAATCGAGATTTTCTTATTTAAAAAATATTCAAACATTGATCTATTGGGAAATATTCGATGATACCTGTATTAAAGCTACATGAAGTTCATAGGCACAAACTATATAAAATCATAGGCTATTGTTTATTATTTCATACATAAATGTTTTCTCAGTGGGTCCAGTTTACAAAGTTTTATGTAGTATTATCACAAATCACCCAATGTAGATGTTTAAAGTGTTAAATAAAGTTACGTAAATAGATGTAATTTTTTTCTACTCATTTCTCACTATGGCAAATGGAATATTGTTGTCATTATTTCTTTATTTTGTATTGTAAAGGTGATGTACAGAGTGGTTACAGTTACATAATACAAAAAGCTCAGCGTTGCTGACAGAAGGAATTTTGTACCAAGCCTGAAAGAATCACAGGCTGGTGAAGGCTGCAGAGTTTTCAAAGCATTTTCATTATTCAACAATAATTGTACTCCTTCCCTTACTTATGTAACTGTAACCCTTGTTTTCTTCTGCTTTACCACCCCCAACTCCCCTCCCCTCAAGTTGTAAAGTTAATTTCCAGTGTGTTGTCTTGTGAGTATCACTGTTACATTGCCCTCTGTGATTCCTTTTTCCTTCCCCAAATCAGATAAACTTATACACAATACCAGGGGTACTGAAATAAAAAAACAATGACCACAGGGAGTAAACCAAAAGGAAAATAAAACACAAATAGAAAAAGAAATAACTACATACAGTACACTAAAAGAAAAAAAAACACAACCTCTTGTTTCCATATCTTGCAGTTCATTTTGCTTAGCATCATATTATAAGGTCATAAGTACATAGCTATTGAGCTATTAGATGTGAAGGACCTGTATAATGAAAACTTTAAAAAGCTGAGAATGCTCCTGGATTGGGAGGATTAACACTGTGAAAATGGCGACACTGCCAAAGGCTATCTACAAATTCAATGCAATATTCCAGCATTCTTTAATGAGATAGAAGCAATCCAAAAATTCATATGGTATAATAGAAGACCCTGAATATTAAACACAATCCTTAGCAGGAAGAACAATGCTGGAGGATTGTCAATATGAAGCTTTAAACTCTATTACAAAGCTGTGGTTATAAAACCAGCTTGGTACTGGCACAGGAACTGGCCTGAGGACCAATGGAATAGAATTGAAGACCCAGAAATGAACCCACAGACCCATGGCCACCTAGTCTTTGATAAAGGAGCACAAAAACCAGGATGGAATATTTTTAAAACAAACAGTTCTTTACTCTTCATGCATACTGACAGCCTCTAAACTGAAAAGAACAACCTTTTGCACGCATGTCAGGAAAAGGCAAATCTAAATGAAGACAAAGACCAGGCATTCTCAGGCCTGGTGATTACAGTGAGGAGGAAGAATGTCCCAGGTTTCCCGAGGGAGTAAAAGTGCCAAATCTTTTCTGAGAAGAAACTAAAGCAAGAGTTGGGAACCTGGCTCAACATTTATCCTGAGTTGAATTGCTAGTACTGAAATTAAAACGGTAGTGGAAACCTTTGTTCTCCTTTGCTGATTTTCCTACCCCATCCTTTCTGTCCCAAATGGTTTGTGCACCATTTTCTTCTTATAGTTGGGAATAGGAGAGGTCTCGGAGATAAGGTATTTAGACTTTCCTTTCCCATTTTTTCTCTAACCCCAGAGGCTAAAGTGATCACAGTTATTTCACATTTTAAGTTAGTACAACAATAGACTCTTGAAAAAGACACAGCCAGCTAGACATTAGTGGCTCAAGCCTGTAGTCCTGTAGTCTGAGGATCATGGTTCAAAGCCAGTCCAGGCAAAAAAATCTGTGGGACTCCTATCTACAATGAATCATCAAAACCGAAAAGTGAAGCTGTGGCTCAAATGGTAGAACACTAGCCTTGAGTGATAAAACTAGTATCCAGGCCCTGAGTTCAACCCCAGTATCAGTACCAGCACACACATAAAAAAGGAATAAGTAGAAATTTACATATTCCATATTACATTAATAGTAAAGGTATCATTAATCAAATAAAACTCTAGTTTCAGTTGTCTTCACAATTTCATCAAGCAGTAAAGCAAAAGTGAACAAATCTGCTAAAAATAACCTATGATATGTTTTTACTAAACAGCCATGGAGTCATAACACAGTGGGTTTGTGCTTTGAACTATCCATCCTAAGGATTTTATTTTCTGGTTTTTATATATCTCTTCTTTTCTCACTTAGAACTTGCAGTAATTCACCTCTGAGTTCACTTTTCTCTTATCAATTCTCTCAGCAGGGCAAGGTACAAAGGTAACACTTAGCTTCCTGTGGTGTATTATACCACATTTTGTAATTGTATGAAAAGACACCTCAGGAAAAAAATAGAAAAAGCTCAGCGTTGCTGACAGAGGAATTTTGTACCAAGCCTGGAAGAATCACAGGCTGGTGAAGGCTGAAGAGTTTTCAAAGCATTTTCATTTTCCATCCTGTCACTGAACTCTCCCACTAATCTATTCAGCTAGGCAAAGCAGGCTTTATTATCTATGTCATAAATGAGATAATTGGACCGTGGAATGTTAAGTGACTCACTCAAGGTCACTGGTGTGGAGGGCTGAAGCTGAATGAACACCTACATTTTCTTTGAAACTTCTCCCGATAGAGCTTCGTGAGGTCTCAGCTGTCTCAGTAGTGGATGACTGGAACATTCTGTGTAAAATAGCTGTCTGTAAAGGCTTCCGGAGCCCTTTTCTTGCTCCTCACATTCCTTTACAGCTGGGCATGGAAAACTATATTCTCCACTGGAAAAGGAAAATTTCAACGGGAGAGGGGGGCAAATGAGGTTTCATAAAAACAGGCACCACATTTATTTACATATTGTCTCTTTTTTTTTTTGGTCCGGTCGTGGGGCCTGAACTCTGGGCCTGGGCGCTGTCCCTCAGCTCTTCAGCTCAAGGCTAGCTCTCTACCACTTGAGCCACAGCGCCACTTCTGGCTTTTTTCTTTTTGCTTATGTGGTGCTGGGGAATCGAACCCAGGGCCTCATGCATGCAAGGCAAGCGCTCTACTACTGAGCCACTTTCCCAGCCCATACATATTGTCTGTAACTATTTTCTAGCTACACTAACAGAATAGAGTGAGTTGATTTAAAAACAAAATGCCTCTAAATTCTGCAATATTTACTGCCGGGCCCATTTGCCTGAACATTATTCTGACCCCTGCTATAAAATATGAAAAGATAAAATATTTTCCAGACTCTCTTGCAGCTAATTCTCTAAGAAGTTGCAGACCTTTTAGGCTGATAGTTCCAGGAAAGAATTTTCAATGGCTTGGGTTTTCTTTTCATTACTTCTTTCTTTTGCTCTCTTCTTTTTAACTCTGTGGACAGTTCCTGTGAGTGTGCTAGCTACCTGTGTTTCAGAATTAACAAACAGGAAGAAGAATGACAGGAGGCAGGAAGAAGCAAGCACCACCTCCGGTGAATGATGAGACTGAATACCTCACCAGAACCAGACCTTGAGGGGCTATAAGGAATTTAAGATCATAAAAGACATTGCTATAGCCCAGTGTTATTCCTCATGTACACAGTCCTAACTGTGATCTCGAAGACCACAGTTCAAGGCCAGCACTTTGAGTTTTCATCTCAAAAATGACCTGCAGAAAGCAGGGCTAGAGGTGTTGCTCAAGATGGAGCGTCAGCTAAGCAAGCAAGTGGAGTGGGTGGGAGGTTTAGAGTTCAAACCCAACGTTAGAAAAAGATAGCAAATTAAGAACTAGAAAATGATTAAACCTGATATTGTTTGTGGGATTGTTTAGAGTCAGAAAAACTTTTCTAATGAGTGCACACATAATTACTGAGCCATCATACTGCCATACCAGTCACTGGGTTCCAACAGCCTCTCCAGCTTAGCACTTGGTTCCTCATGCTTTAGTTTATGTGATGATTAATCTTAAGTCTATCACTACCTTCTTCATAGCTTGCTACCTAGAAACTGTATAATGATAACAACAACAACAATAACAACCACTATAATCTCAACATCCCTAAAAGATGTGTTTTGTACAAGGCCCAGAGCTGGACTTCAGGGAGAGGTCCTCATTCCGGTCAGTTATAATTTCATATTTCCAATAAATTATTCCGACATATTCTTTGTCACTTTCTTCATCCCCTGTATTAAATATTTGATTGGATCTAGCTGTATTTATGCAGAATCTCAGCTGTCCTCATCACCCAAGCCAGCGGCCAGCCCAACTTTGGGTGTGAATGACTGTCGTCACTTCCTGATTCTTCTCCGTACTTCCATCCCTGCCTTACTGAGTCTACACTCCATGTCCAGATAAAATGCTTCAGTAAACATAAAAGGAACATGACACAGGTCCTCTGCCCACAATAGTTCAGTGACTCACTCTCCTTTAAAGTAAAAGCAAGTCTGCCAATGGCTGACAAGGTGCTTAGCAAAGTACTTTCCTGTCTCCTGCCTCAAGTTCGGTGTTCTTCTCCTTGAGTTCTCTTAGGTGCTCACTTTCTGAGCTCTCCTAGCTGCCCATCACCGCCCCATTGCCCCAGCTCTCCTAGGCACTCATCCATCTTCTTTCAGGCCCTGCCCCTGGCTGCACTTGGTGGACTGCTTCCTCCACAGCCCCGCACTGTCCCCTGCCTGACTCCCGGATCATAGCCGGGGATCTGCCTCCATTCTATGGTTTCCTTCATGGTCAACCTGTGTAGAAAGTCATCCTTGGGTATTTGGTACAACATTATCAACTCTATTCATATGGCACATGCCCTGTTTCATTCCATATTCATCATAGTCTTTTTTTATTTAAAATTTAAAGAACATTTATTTCAACATTATTCATTTATCTATCCTCATTCTTTTCAAGTTATCTCTAATTGTTGTTGTTGTCATCAGTCGTGAGGCTTGAACTCTGGGTCTGGGCACTGTCCCTCAGCTCTTCAGCTGGAGACAAATGTTATACCACTTGAGCCACAGCGCCACTTCTGGTTTTCTGGTAGTTTATTAGAGATAAGAGTCTCATTTTCTTGCCATGGCTAGCTTTGAACAGCAATCCTCAGATCTCAGCCTCCTGAATAGCTCAGATTACAGGCGTGAGCCACTGGCACCTGGCATCTCTAATTGTGAAACAGGGTTTCCCTTCTCCCTGCCCACATGTGGGTGCTGTATTTCTCCATTAGTGCCTCCCATGCCTTCCTTCTCTCCTCTTCAGGTTCCTGGTTCCATTTCACACATGTACATTGTGTGTCATAGCTGCATTCTCTTTCCCACCACTCCAGGCTGTATTTAGCATCTGCTAGTTGTACAAAAGGGTTTCATCCTGCCTCGGCCATATATGCATACCTTAATCAGACTCACCCTTTAATCACCCTCCCTCGTTTTTATTCTAACTGACCTACAAGTTACATATTATAAAGGCTCCTACGCTTAGGCATTACCTTTACGTTTTCCTTGGTATTTACTGATTCGTTTGTTTTTCATTCTGTATTGTCAACTCACTTACTAATGTCCTATCTCTATAGATTGCTCCCTGAGTTGGATATAAGAACTGTTGAGGCTACAGTTTGTGAAGAATTCAATATGAATTTCTCACTTCATCCTCACCTGTTAATGAGGAGACTAGGTATTATCCCACTGATAAAAGAATAAACTTAAGTTTACTAAGTGTACGGCTAAAGAACAGCACTGCCAAAACCATGTAACTGAGAAACTGTGAATTTACAGAAGAGCCCCTTAATTCTGATTTTCTTCTGTCCTGGCCGAGCTGCTGCCCAGTGTTCAGACAAGAGAAGTGGAAGTCACCAAAAAAAGGAAGATGGGTAGCTGGGGGGACCGAGCAGGAATAATGTTCTCTTGGCTACAAATCCATGAAGACAACCCTTCAGACCACTGGCTAGAGACAATCTGAAACATCTGAGCTCCAGTACAGAGGCTGTCATCCCAGCTGCTCAGGAGGCCGAGATCTGATTATTGCAGTTCAAAGCCAGCCCAGGCAGGAAAGTCTGTGAGACTCTGATCTCTACTTAACCACCAAAAAGCCAGAAGTGGAGCCAGCCAAGGCAGGAAAGTCTGTGAGATTCTGATCTCCAGTTAACCACCAAAAAGCCAGAAGTGATAAAGTGCTAGCCTTGAACACAAAAGTTCAAAGACAGCACCCAGACCCTGAGTTCCAGCCCTAATATCTGTACAAAAAAGAAAGAAAAAAATGAAAACATGTGCTTAGTATGGTTTGAGGAAATATTACCTTCTGAAATTGGGTGTGAGCAGAAAGACTGAAAGAATAGGAAGAATGGAAGAACTCAAAGAGAGCTCCAAGCAAAATTTTCCAGTTTGGAAAAATAAGGGAATTTATTTAGGCGAGGATTAAAATGTCATTTCAGGAGGACACAACCTTGTGTATGCTTACTCATGTCCTGAAAATAATAATAATCATTTAAGTCTTCCCTAGCAGAGAGAGTGAGTTGGATGAATAGATCCCTGTCTTGCAATGGCTCCTATGATGTGATGTCAAAGGAACAGCAGTAATGTGAAAATTCAGTTCTGACAGCAGAGAATGGGCTATTTCTGCACATATTTAGGAGCTCTAAGTGAGCTAAGAGCTGGTGAGTTGGAGCAGAGCCTGGAGGCCGGCACTACGCAGTCTGCCTTAGAGTGTGGCCAGGTTCATTATCTCAGGTCTGATTCTGGAAAGTGACTGATGTATGGCCCTGGGTTGGGAAGGAGGGTGCAGAGGAAACGAAAAGGCCCCATCTTTGTGTCCTGTGTCTACCAGGCTTTCTGCTCTTGGAATCTACCGTGACGGGGCACTTTCAGGTCTATTTTGGGAAATCTGGAGTTGGACATTATAAAGCTACAGCAATCGGAGCACCAATGGCTCTTGGCTAGAATCCTAGCTATTTAGGAGGTTGAAGAATAAGGATTGTGATTTGAGACCAGCCTGGGCAGAAAAAATCCTCCAGACCCCATTTCCATGGCCTGATCCTGGGCATGGCGGCTCGTGCTGGTAATCTCAGGGTCAGTGGGAACCTAGAAACAGGTGGATCATGCATGGTTCAGTGTCCTCCCAGGAGGGAAGCAGGACCCTACACAAAAAGAACCAGTGAGACCCAGGGCTGGGGACATGGCTCAGCCTACTACACCCATGTAACAAGAGTGAAGCCCTGAGTTCACACTTTTTCACTGCTTTTTGGGAGGGGGGTGAGGCAGGTTAGACTTCACTGGTTTGTAGCAAGATGCTCGTTAGTGATTCCCTTACTGATATGCAGTTAGGTAAGACTGGCCCAAAGTTTGAAGCCAAAGAGAACAGATGCACAAGGATCCAGTCTTTTATCCTGCTTTTTGTTAAATAGGCTCAATTGAAGAATACTTTTAAGCAGAAGAAGTTAAGTATTTGTTATAAGTCTCCTATGCTGTTAAAAATAATTTAAACATATTGATTGATATATTTTGTTTCAGAAGTATATTTGTAATAGGGTTGGTTCCAATGACTTGGCATAATGTCTCAATGTCTCCAAAACATATCTCTAGATTAATAATAATAATATTAGTCATAAGAATAGGAAGACATTGGAGGGGGTTGGATGGGAAGGGATGGGAAGGGGCAACAAAGGAGGAGGCAACAGTGCTTGTTAAGAAATCTACTCATTATCTTGCCCATGTAATTGTAACCCCTCTGTAAGGTATTTTCACAATTTTGAAAAAAGAATAGAAAGACATTACTTGCAAGTTTCATTTACTTTCTATTATATTAGTATGAGATGATAAGCAGATTAGCCATGCATTCAGGAAAAAACTTGAATTATGTCTCAAGCTTAAAATGTATCAATGCTTAAAATTTGTAAGTGCTTCCCCACATTTGCACAGATACACAGATACACACCTGCTCACATGTCTTTACTATGACCAAAGTAAGAACAAACCTTCTTAATTGCTTCATCACACATGTAACTATCAACAAATACTAATTCAAATGATACATAGAAAGAAATGGTTTTGTAAGATCTGATTGATGCCAGAGGATTTGAGGTGTGAGGATTTGGCAAGGCTGGTTTGATCTGTAAAATCCTGGTATTTGCAAATGAACACCAGTTGTAATGTACTTAATGGAATCACCTGTTCTTCTTTATTAGGCTGTAAATTTGTTCTGCCTTTCTCCTCATCACACTATTTAGTTTCTCTCCTGAGTGGCTGCTAGAATTAGGAGGAAGGAATGGTTGTCCTTATCTCTGAATAACTCCGGTGGAATGAATGTTACATTTGAACAATCCTATAATTTTCATGCTAGAGTAATAGTAGAGCAGAGAACGGATCACAAGTTACAGGTAGAGGAGGGCCATGATATAATATAGAAGAAAGTACCATCACATTTACAACAGAACTTGGAGAAATGGGGAAAAGTTATAAAATAGAATATCTATTTCTAATATGTAAGTAAAAGTAGTACTTAAATATGTCATTCTGACCCAAGAAGAGTTTGAAACCAGTCCATTGAAATTAATCCATTTGGAGAAGAGAATGTTTGTGCTTTAATGTTTTATGTGAATTTTTGCGTTTAATCTTTCATGTGAATTTTTTTTTGTTGTTGCTGCTGCTGTTCGTTGTGGGACTTGAACTAAGGGCCTGGGTTCTTTCCCTGGGTTCTTTTGGTCAAGAATACTGCTCTATAACTTCTCTCTTCTTTCTTTCTTTCTTTCTCCATCTTTCTTTCTTTCTCTTTCTTTCTTTCTCCTTCTTTCTTTCTTTCTCTTTCTTTCTTTCTTTCTTTCTCTTTCTTTCTTTCTTTCTTTCTTTCTTTCTTTCTTTCTTTCTTTCTTTCTTTCTTTCTTTCTTTCTTTCTTTCTTTCTTTCTTTCTTTCTTTCT